>NC_072733.1:55078912-55210719 GCF_026930045.1 Uloborus diversus | reverse complement strand
ATGGCTAGTTTGTAACAAGCAAATCCCGCTTAATGCGAGCAATATTTTTGTGATTCATAAAATATCTATTGACTTCTAGTCCAGCTTATACTTTTTTGGAAGATATTCACTTTCACATTCCTAAGTCAACCGAAAATAATAGTGACATCTAAATCTTTAGAAAAAATGATTAAGTTTTTTTTTTTTTTTTTTTTTTTTTTTTTTTTTTTGTGGAGTGGAGAGTTGAAAAGCATTTGAAAAATAATTATTTGATGACGCTAATGTGGATATATTTTAGCTAAATTTCAAGATAAAGCAAATGAAAAAAGCAAAAAAAAAAAAAAAAGAGGTTACAAAAGAAGAAAGAAAAAAAATGAAAAAAACGACAGTAAAATGACAAATGTGAAGCATTTCAAACTGAATCATCCTCATCATACTCAATGGCTCTTGATGTGCAGAAAAGATATTTTTTTTAGAAGCCAGGGGTGAAAATGACGATAGATTTGGGGCTAGAAGCAAATTAGTGAGCAATATTTTTGTTATTCATAAAGTTATCGACTTCTAACATAGTGATGATTCATAATTCTTTATATCAAGTGGTGATGGCAAAATTCTTTCTATTTGTGGAGAAGAGAAATATTTGATAATTAAATATTTGTAGATGCCAAAGTTTCTAAGTGCCAAGTGTCACTGCCTAGGTTATTGTAGCTCAAATTCAATCTAATGGAGATTTGAAAAAATTCTGAAGCGACCACGACAGCTGTGAAGAATTTTAGTGAACAACCCTCAAAATACTCGAACAACTCTAAACATGCTCAATAACCTTTGCTATGCAGAAAAATCACCACATTTTATGATTTTTTTCCACAACCTCGTGTTTTACGAGCACTTCGCTATAACTAGGAAATATTGCTCCCGTTCACTCTCGTTTTAACAAGCTCGGCTATACAACCAAAATTGCTGTACATAGAAACTTTTATCGGAACTTGTAAAAGAAACCATTGCACTTGATCCGAGATCAAGGTACAATATCAACACCTATACACAAGCCTCTTGTCAGGGCCATATGAAGGCATGGGCACATGGGGCACGGGCCCAAGAACAAAAATTTGAGGGGCACAAAAAAAAATCGTGCTCAGTATCCTCAAAAAGCATAGTCATCCTCTGCGCATTGTGTGATAGTCAACTTAAAAGAAATACCGGTAAATCTGTGCCACGATTAGTGATTGCAATACCGGTATACTGGTATATCGAAAACCGGTATTTCGAGCTGTTTTGCAATTTCGTAATACCGGCATTTGTTGAGGTAAAATACCGGTATTTTCGATATTAGCTGAAAATAATAAATATCTTTCAATTAAAGAGTTTCCGATTTAACTTATTGGATATCTACTATTATGTTAAAGGTACATACCTTTTACAATGTAACATTATCAAATTCAATCAATTAATGTAAAATTTTGGCTTCAAAATCAAAATTTATAGAGTATCAATGAATGAAGTGTTTTCGTACCTTTATGTGCACCGTGTTTTTATTTTTAAATATCCTTGATTGCTCACTAGCCCTTTTGTAAAAATCAATTTTAAGTGTAACTACAAATGCATTTGTGCTATAAATAATATATTCCAACTATCAGTTGGAACAATATTTTTGACAGATATTTTTTAATATTTGACTCAACCGTACTGAGTTTTTGAGAAAAACCTCTCCTGTTTAATGTAACAAATGTCACAAGTATTTGAATGTTGTTCTCTCCCGCTATTTAGCTGTATACTTGGGAAGATAACACTTAGAAATTATATAGTACCTTAAAACTTTACATAGAGGAAAGGCATAATCATTTGGAACATATTTTCAAATATTTTCATAAGTGTAAAGAATTTTGCAAAGAAAACGAAAACGAAAGCGATAAAGAGAAACTAACAAAAAATAAAGAAATAAATAAATCAAGCTTAGTTATGTTCATCATAAATTTCAAACCAAAGGGTTTATAAATCACTAACACAAGCCTATCCTGATCCGGAGAAAATTGTTGAAGATGATGTAAATATTTGAAAACAATCGTCTCTCGAAGAGAAATTACAACTGGGTGTATTAACCAAAAAAAAAAAAAAAACATACTGCACACAATAGAAAAAAAACACGCACATTATTAACAGTACCACGTCCACAGGAATTCAGAAAGATTATTTTCAACTGCAGAAAATCGATACACTAAAACGAGTTCCAGGCTTAATGACAATTCAATACGTGCATTATGTTCCTCATTTTCGTTGGTATTTTCATTATATTCCTTATTTTCGTAATAAGAATATTATGAAATTCGTTCCTTCATTTTAGATTTGCTCACAATGAATTTTCTTAAATAATAAACTTTTTGTGCAAAATTATGAAATATGGTACAGAAACACATTTTTTTTTTTTTTTGATCATTTATTGAGAAATTCCAAATACCGGTATTCCGGTATCACGTTTTAAAAATATAGAATACGGGTACTGCATATTTAGTCCGGTATTGCAATCCCTAACCACGATTTGTATTGCACATAAATATCACCCTTTCTGTCCAATAGTTGACGGCAATCCAAGAGGGAAGCAAAACGCTATAAGAGCCAACAGGATATTAAAGAAGCCTTAACTACCTTGACATTCGTTACGTAGTTTTAATTTGGAATAAATGACTTATCCAATATGTGATGACGCATGCTCTTATGTTTTGCTCTTATTGTCATTCAAGATATTTGCTAAAATCATAAAGTTGATAACAAAAATGAAATATTTGAAAAGAAGGGTGCAAATTGTTAAACGGATAAACTAATGCAATTCGGCTCAGTCAATTTTAGTCTTGTACCAAGTCGTTTTCCATAGAAAAGTACAATTTTGCTTGCCGTTTTGCAATTTTAATCCAGGAAACGGCTGATTCAACACAAATTCACAGACGGAAATCGTTGGTATAATAAGGAAAAGAAGATCTCCTTGAACTTCTAGTGAACTTTACTGTATTTATTTTATTTTTCAATGTTACTCTAAGAGTTAGAAACATTTTTTTAATCATTACCGCCTTTTAAACGGTTTTTTTTTTTTAAATTCAAATAAATAACAATTAAGTTGCTATTGAACGTTATGAATCACATTTCAATTCTCCAAGCGTAATATATATTTTTCCATATAATGATTAATCAGGTTAGTGTTCAATCCAAGCGTCATTATAGTCTATTCAGGGAGAACTTATAGCGGAAGTAAACAAAGCAAAGTGACACTTGTTGTCTGCTTGGCATTGGAACATTGAAAACTATGCTAATCAGATAAGCGAAATGTTCATGATCAGAATCGACAAGCCAATGAGTAATTCATGTTAGTGGAAAATATTGGCACCAGTCAGCAATTCTCTTTCTTTATTTTGGCTATCTCTTCTTCCAGTATTTCTATAGTATCGTAAAGATCTGTTACAAAAAATATTAAAATGTTATGAATAAGATAACTTATTATCGTAATATAATTGTACGAAAATAATAAGCATTGCTGAAAAATCACAGAAAACTACTAAAGATAATCTCAAAATTCGAGTAAAAGATGTGGTACAAGATTATTATAATGGTTTTTCTTTCTTTATTTTCGTTTCTTTTTTCTTTCTTTTTTTTTTTTTTTTTTGCAAGGAAACCACTTGAAACCAAATTATATCTATACTAATACTATAAAGCTGAAGAGTTTGCTTGTTTGAATGCTCTAATCTCAGGAACTACCGGTTCGAATTGAAAAATTCTTTTTGTGTTGAATAGTCCATTTATTGAGAAAGGCATAAATGGACTATATAACATCACGCTATGACTAATAGGAGTGGAGCAGCAATAAAATTTTTATGAAAACGGGAAAATTCATATTATAATACAAAATGCTTGGAACGCTGATTATATGCATTCACGTTGGCTCGACCTGAAAATGCGGACTTCGCAATCCAGTGCACGTAGGTTCGAGTCAGCCATGAGGCAAATCTCGATGTTCCTCTAAATCGAGTTACGTTCTGGCTGAATTTCAGAGAAAATCCTAAGCAATGCTGAAAATGAGTTGTAAAAAAAAATAGATATCATTGTTTTATTTCTTATTAATTAACTAACAATATAATGCTGAAGAGTTTGTTTGTTTGAACGCTGTAATCTCAGGAACTACTGGTTAGAATTGAAAAATTATTTTTGTGTTGAACAATGCATTTATTGAGGAAGGCTATAGGCTATATAACAATATGCTATGACTAATAGGAGTTTAGTAGCAACAAAAAATGTTATGAAAACGGAAAATTTATATCATAATATAACATATGCTTGGAAAGCCGAATATATGTATATTTTCGAGGCAGATCGTGCAACGCCGGGCCATGCAGCTAGTATTATATCAAAGGTGAATTCGTAAAACCCCCAATGTCGGTAAGCCAATGAGAAAGAGTTGAATCCTGCACTGTTATAACCAGGGTTTCCAGACGAGTGAATATATTCCATCTAAGGTGAAAGCATGGTACCCTAAAGGTGCAATACTGGCCAGGAAATAGAGCAGAGGAGCCAAAAGAACATGCAATCACAGAAAGATCTGCTGCGCATGCGCTTTTGTCTTAGACATGCATTCAACCACTTCAATATGGCGGACAAATGGTGGTTGCGTCTGTGTGTCTTTCACATTGAATGAAGTACACTATTGGATTAAAACACAACTTTTCTAGGATTAATTATCCGAAATAACAAGTAAGTACAGCTTTTGATCACTTTGTAGCTTTTAGGGCTTTCAAACATAGTTAAAAGTATTTAAAAGTGCATTTACTGCTTTCCAGTTACCGTTACTGTCGTTTAGGTTCAGTTTATTGTTACTGTCGCGAAATTTCCATTATTCAAAACGCTACCAAAAAATCTATCATTATTTTCTTGAGTTCTCGATATAAGCAGCATTTAATCACCAAAATAACCAACTTAAATTATCAATAATCAACAAGTGAGGACCAGAACAAAAATGATTCTTGTGCTTCGTAGGATATAACAGACTTAGCATGAGAAAACGTAAACAGCAAAAAAAAAATCTTTCTCCGTCTGTTTTTTTTTTCTTTTTCATTCAAGTGTTTGAATCGTTTCCTGTTAGCGGTTAATGTTTCGATAGCGTTAGAGGTTTCTTTTGGTTTTTAAACTATGGAAAAACTTTTTGTGCATTTTATTTTGTTACGCTTGATTAGCGTTTATGAAACGATTTTGTTTTTCCGTAACTGTAATATCCCAGAATATTTTTGGCTCTTCGTGTAAATAATTCATAAGTACCTCTATAATTCATTTTCAACACGGTCATGTTTTAATAAATGCAAAATTTCTCACATTATTTAAATAATTACTCGTCTTTAAATTATAACATATTTGTGACAGCTCCTTGATACCAAGTGAAGGGTAGATATTTATTGTTTTATTAACTTTTAACGTTACTTTGTAAAAAAAAAAAACTCATCAGAACGCCGAATTTTTTCACACGTTTTTAACGGCCCCCGAGTTATTATTTATTTTATGAATTTTTAAGAAAACGATTAAGATTTCATTGGTCCGAAGAGTTTTTCATTTGCTTTTACCGGCCCGTGGGTCAAAAGAGACCCACACCAGAAACACTGAGTTAGAGCACTATCAGATAAATTAAAGCAATGAGCACTTCTTAACTATGTTGAAAGCTCTGAAACATGATCAAATGCTGTAATTACAAGTTTTAATCATTTCCAGTACTGAGTTCAATGTGAAAAATGTCCAAAAAGTAGAATACCATGAATCAAAAGAAATTTATTTAAAAAAAAAAGAAAAAAATACACAACTGTATTCAAAAACGGACACAATACGGGGAAGGGGGGAGGAGGATCTACAGTAAGGGTGCCATTTCTCTCTCTGAAGGTTCCTTTTTTTTTCACCCCGACTGCCTATTTTTTAAAAGGTGCCTGTTTTTCATCCTATTTAGAGGTGCCAATTCGGCTCCGTATTGGGTGCCGCAGGTGAACAAGCGTTTCTCCCCTGAAAGGTGCCGAATGCATCCTGTAGTTTTAACAGTGTGAATGGAGACCAATTTATGTGAATGGGAAAGCTGTTGTGCCATTATATATATAAGCTATTTGATTGTCCGTATTTATCTTTATTGTCTTACACTCATCTATCATACTGGCAGCAATTATGTTAGTTAGTATGATATTTTCCTTCATTATTTCACGTCGTGTCACATTAGAGTAGCCTTTTCACTCGACGTAATTCCTGTCATCCATGCAGTAGTTTTGGTGATGGTAAGACGAGAGGCACCCCAAAGTGTGTTAAATGTTTGGGTAGGCAGAACCTCTCAACTTGCTGAATGAAACTCCAAATTTGCTGAATGAAAAACATTGCCGAATGATGATAATTTTGCCAAATCGTCAGAGGAAATTTACCAAATAAGAACATTTTCGGGAGGACGCAGTGACCTTCCATCGGGGCGTCCCAGGGTAAGACTTTTAGTCACATAATTTAAATAATGTTCATACAAGAAGTCACAGATGCAATAGCGCTGACGAAGATTTTTGTTCAGATGTTAAACATAACTATAAAGATCACCATCAGTCATCTTTTCAATTACGAAACATACTCCATACATCCTTCTACGATTACCACCTTCTTATTGGTGAAGTATTTTGGAAGCAATCGAACTTCGTGTTGTCAACACGGGTCAACGAACGCGACCCTCGCATTGGCCTAATTTGTTGCCGGACCACGAAAAGTGGATCCGTATATGTAATGTTTATGAGTGCATTGTGTCGCTAATGTCAACTTTTTCTACAACCCCCATAAAACTCTACCTACGCATTACTAATGAGATGGAAGATTTGTTGTCGGTAGTAATTCAAAGTAGGCGGCTTGGAATTGATGCGTTGAGTTTTGATCGCTTTCTCAGGTGTGTCATGAAAAGTCGTGAGGTAAAAAAAATCAAATAATTGATGCTGCTAACAGTGCAACACAAAGATATTTTGATAGCAAATGTTTTCTTGTAGTTTATTTTGAATAACCTCAGCCATTATATTTTATGAATGTAGCTTATACAGTGATAATGCAAGATACCAATAAAGGATAGTAACAAAAAGTTTTATAATACAGTGTCCGAAAAGTCCTTGACAAATTTTAGAAATTCATAGAAAAGAAACAAATGGTCCTATGAATATGCAGTTTGGGCCATAATACTTCACAGGTTGAAGAATTTTTATAACATCGTAAAAATTGGAAAAGGAAAAAAGAAGACTTTTTTTTTTTATTATAAGTAATTGCTGTCTCGTCACAGGTAGGAAAAACAAACGTCGTGTGAGGTGTTTAATCATCTTATTAAACGGAAAGCAATACCTTTCATTACCAGAGCTTAATGTGTGTACCGCTTGTGGACATGGGATGAACTTGAGTACCGTTTAGATGTAGTTCGAGTAACATACGTTTATATAACGTTATATACGTTTTTGTTTTTTTTTTTTTTTTTGAACAATCACGAATTGTTTATTGTTTTCACTTGACCGTTGAATTACGTTCGTCCTTTGATTTTTGGACCGGGGTCTATGCAGCACCACCGTCGACTGGCCCCTGCAGGTGCTCCTCCTCCAATAGTCTATGGGACGAACGCGATGTTCGTTCAAGTTCGTTTACCAGTTCTTGTGAGTAACCATGTTCAGCTGGAAATTATATCAACAAATGATTTCTTCTTAAAATCACAATGTTCCCACTTTTAAATTTGCACGTTTTCAAAATTTTGCCAAATAAAATCGGGACTATATTGCATGCTTTTTTACATCTCTTTAGAAAAAGTAGCCAATAGATGGCGCTAAAAATAAAGTTAATTTGTTATTAGAAATCCCAAAAATACATTTCTAAGTTATTTAAAAACTTTATTTGAATATTTTAGCGAGATTAAAATATTAATTGGGCGAAAACTGTCTTTATTTTTTTAAAAAGTGCGGTGCTGCTTGTATTCATACGCGTTTGTTTACATCTCATCTGAGCTTTTTTGATTCCAACTGCGTTTAAATGCCTGTTCTGCATGCTGTCTTTCTAATAAGCGCTACTTATTAAAAATGGATGTTGATACTTCATTATGTTGTTGTATCCACCTAGAAGGATCAGACGGTGATTTAGTTGTATTATCACATAAAAGTTATGATAAAATAATGATCTGTATGAAGGAATGGTCGGCTCTTGATGGCCAAGAAAAAATTGTTGCTGACAATTTATTACAATTAGATGGTTTTTGTGGAGAAGGAAATGTTGAAGTATGTTTTGAAAAAAAGTACGCCTATCATAGAAAATGTTACATGAAGTACAGATCGGACTAAAATTGAAAGAGCCAAGAAAAGGATGGAGGTATCAGAACAGTCTAGAGAACAAGTTTTACCTGTCAATCGTTTGAAGCGATCCAAACCATCGACTAGTGTCATCTTCCCATCAATTTGCGTGATTTGCAGGAAGGAAAAATTCATCACCGATAAACGTTTTGGGAAGCGAAATAAAGAGAAATTAAGCCAGTGTCAAACTTTTGCTGCAAGTAAGTCACTCATGGATAGTGCTGTTAGAAAAGCTGATGAGAAGCTTCTTTGTCAAATACAAGGAATTGATTGCATTGCCAAAGAAGTTAAATACCACAATAGTTGCTACAAGTTGTACACCAAAATCAACAATTTTTGTGATGTTAAGCCAACTTGTCCTGCTGCATATTCTTTATTCTGTGAACTTATTAAAGCTAGAATTGTTAAAAATTCTGAAATTCTGTCTATGAATAAATTATCAAATTTATATAATGAGATTGTCAGTAATTTAAATCCAACGGATTCCTTTTCTATAAATAATCGCCAACTAAAGAGGTGGATTCAAAAAGATTTTCCACAAATATTATTTATAAAACCAAAACAACGAAATCTGTCGGAGCTGGTTATGTGCCACGAAAATTCTGAAAAACCTGTCCTAATCAATCAAAATGTGACACTGACTGATTCAACTGAAACGGAGGATGAAATGGAAGACTTGGTGCCTAAAAATCTTAATTTAAATAAACTTGATGGGGAATCTAAGGCAGTTCTCTATAAAGCAGCATTAATCTTAAAAAATATCATTAAATCATCCCCTTCTCTCGAGTGTTCATGGCCTCCAACTGCTGATGATTTGAGTGAAGTTTCTGCTGAAAATATGATTCCGTACCTATTATTTAACTTTTTGGCTTGGAGTATTGGTGAAACAGAGGATGTTGAAACTGAACAATTTGTAAATACCTCTTTGAATGCAAAACGAAAAATTCTTTCTATAGCTCAAGATATTATATACATTTCTTCCGCTTGCAGAAAGCAGACCCCAAAGCATCTGTCTTTAGCTATGGCTGTAAGACATATTACTGGATCTGCCAAAGTCATCAGCATTTTGAATGGACTAGGGCACTGTGTTTCCCATTCCGCTGTTTTAGAATATGATACTGCGCTTGCAGAAATGCAGTTAAATTCTTCTAATGGTCTTCCGGCTGGCATTGTTCCTGGAAGTTTTGCAACACTTGTGTGGGACAATATTGATTTCTGCGAAGAAACTGTTACCGGCCATGGTACTACACATAGTACCAATGGCATAATTGTGCAACCTAATGTTAATTTTTATTTTAATAATCATCAAATTTTGAAATCTGGAAAAAAAATGAAGAAACGCAAAATAGATCCTCCAATAACTCATGTATCATATTATAATATTGGACAACGTTGTAACCCTGATGTTTCTAAAATAATGACGTGTGATAATAAAGCGGAAAAATTATCCACAGCAAAACTAATTGACACGGTATATATTCTTTCGAAACTTCCTGATAAAAACAAAGAACCCTTGCCAAACTGGACTGGTTTTAACTGCTCTTTAGAATGTGAGGAAGTTCCACCAATAACAACCATTAGCTATCTGCCAGTTTTAGAAGCAAATCCAACAGAATATTCTACTGTTAATGCCATTTTATTAGAAAGTTTAAAAATAGCTGATAAAATTGGTTTAAAGGAAATAGTACTTGTTTTCGACCAAGCAATTTTTGCCAAAGCTCAACAAATACGTTGGAAAGAAGAGCAATTCAAGCAACGCTTAGTTATACGACTTGGGGAATTCCACACTATTATGTCCTTTCTTGCAATCTTAGGCAAGCGATTCAAAGATGCTGGACTCAGTAACATCATGATTGAATCCGAAATTGTTGCTGAAGGATCTGTCAATGGAGTACTAAGTGGCAAGCACTACAATCGCAGTTTACGTTGCCATAAAATAGTTTTTGAAGCCCTGAATAGACTGTTATGGACTGAGTTTTTAGATTTTATTTCCGATGAAGAGCGAGCCCTATGCTTAAGAATGTCGCAAAAACTTCATCAAAATTATAGACTCGGTCTTCTGAAAAAGAATGAATTTCCTTCAGATGTCAAATTAATTGTTGATAAGTTTGAGGATTTTATTTCTAATCGTTCCAAAAGCAATGTAACTTTTGCTTTTTGGATGACATATTTGGATATGGTTGGATGTCTTCTGAGATTTTTAAGAGCAACTAGAACTGCTGACTGGAATTTACATCTTGCGGCTCTTGAAGAAATGATACCTTGGTATTTTTCATATGATAGAGTGAACTATGCTCGATATTTACCTATCTACTTGCACGAAATGTTAGATTTATCAGTAACACACCCTTTTATTTACCAAGAACTATGCAATGGAAACTTTGTTGCTCAGAGACAAGACAATTATGGGTTCTGTGGTATCGCAATGGATCAAGTTATTGAACAAACAGCAAATCGGGATTCGAAAACCAAAGGCGGACTCACTGGATTTACAAAAAACCCTGCTGCTGTACATAGATGGATGCTTTCCCATCATTTAAGAGCACATATAAGTATATCATGTGAAGAGCTTGCTGGAACAGTGAAAACTGATACCCTTAAAAAAGATTTGTATTTATCTGAAATTAAAAAACATGAAGACTTAATTGATAATGTATCTACCACCATAACATCAATGATCAATCCTTTTACATGGAGGGAGGATACATTAGTAAATATTTCCAGCGGAGCTCATGCTTCTGAGCATATTCAAACAGATCTTTTAAGAGCTAAAGATCTTGGTGAAGAAGCTTATAAAAAAAATTTTCAAGAGCGCCTCACCGAAGATCGGAGTTTGGATGTGTATGCTCCAATAAAACAATTAAAATTGAAAACTTTTTCAGACTGTGGGAAAAAAAAGTATTTCAAAGGATCAGCCTCAAAAAAAATGCTCTGAAAACTTCTTCTGACCTTTTAGCCCGAATAATTATCATGGGACAGAGTAAAACCTTAGACATGAAAAGCGTTTTAACTCACAACCTAAATGAATTTCCTCCTCCTCCTGCAATTGCAAATGCTGATGGATCGCTAGTGAAAACGAACAAAGCAACTTTGGTTCGTGCAGTTTTGGAATTGGCTGACATCAACATCACTGCGGAAAATTTACCTAGTAATAGTAGTTTAATTGTTGATGGAATGGCTATTTTTCAAGAAATGCAGAACATACCACCAACATTTGGAGAGTTAGCGTTGAATATCCTGCAGCGTGTAGTCAACCTAGCTATTAAATATAAATGCATAACTTTACATTTTGTTACAGATACTTATCCATTTATCAGTATTAAGAACAGCGAAAGAGAACGTCGAAGTGATGGAGATGAAGCTGTCATTAATATAATTGGACCTGCTCAGAAAACACCAAAACAATTTAAGAAGTTCTTGGCTTGTGGAAAAAATAAAGAAGCATTAGCAAAGTTTTTGTGTGAGCAATGGATTACTTATGGTGCTGCTCTTTTCAAAAATGTGACTATGTTTTTTTCATATGGTCAAGTTTGTCATCATATATTTACTGAAGATGAAAAGATTTTTCACGAACAAGTGACAGAATTGAGCTCAGACCACGAAGAAGCCGATACTCGGTTGTTTTTGCATGCTTTTCATGCATGTAAGAAGTCGACAACTGTAATTATAAAAAGTTCAGACACTGACGTCTTTATATTATCACTGGCAATGAGCCAATACTTTTCTGCTGATATTTACTTACTGATGGGCTCTTCATTTAATATAAAGATAAAGAATATAACTGAAATTGCTAAGTCTTTGGGCCATGATCTTTGTTCAGCTCTTATTGGGTTACACGTTTTCACTGGTTGTGATTCTTGTAGTGCATTTAAAGGTAAAGGAAAAATAAAATCTTTAAATATAATGAATTCCAATCCTGTTTATCGTTCAACATTTCAAGAGTTAGGCTCTTCATGGGAACTGAATGATAATTTGATTTCTAATCTTCAAGCTTTTATATGTGAATTATATGGCTATCCGAAGATAAACCTTGTAAATGAGGTACGCTATTTAATTTTCCAGGTCAAATTTAGTATTGATGTTTCGTTGCCCCCTAACTTTGATTCGCTGATGGGCCATATCAGACGAGCAAATTATCAAGGAAACATTTACCGAAGGTGCTTGAAAAACTTTATTTATGCACCAAGCCCGTCCGAACATGGATGGAATATAAGTAATAATACCATCACAATACAATGGAGCACTATGCCCATGACTCCAGATTTTGTTGTGAAACATATCTCATGTGCATGTTCAAAATCAGCATGCAAGACTAAAAACTGTTCATGTAAGTCAAACAACTCATTATGTTCAGAATTTTGTTTATGTGCAAGTAACTGCCAGAACTCTCTCCAGTCAACTGAGCTTTCTGAAGATATGAACAACTTAAACTATGAGAACTCACTTTATGACAGTGATAGTGATGTCTCACAGCACTAAATTTGTAACTTATGGAGACTTATAATTCATGTCCTTGTCAAGACATGAAGTTTTTCATCGGTGATTTCAGTGCTTAAATTGGGAAGGAACGTTTTATTAGTTCCTATGCTTGCCCTTATAGTCACAATGACACCAATGAAAATCAATATCGATTTCTGAATTTAAATTCCTCTTCTGCATGAGATCCACTAATTACTTGTTGACTTTTCTTATCTCAACGTGAGGTACAATATATTATAAAATTGTTAACATGTTATTCAATGTTTATTAGTGTCAGTGGTATAGCCAGAAAAAAAAATCTGAAGGAAAGTGGTACTTTAATTCCTTTTCACTATCAAAAAGAAACATTGAGTTTCATGGAAGATATACTGTCGGCCCTGCTTAATCGCCTTACGGATAAATGAATACCCTGCTTATATGAAAAAAATATCCTGAAACCAAATATTTCCCATGCCGTAAATGCAATGTTCAAAATCCCCGCTTAATCGAATAATATTTCTTGGAACTGACAGTATTTGTTTAAGCGTGGCTGACAGTATTTCCAAATCCATTTTTTTATGTGCCCCTAATTTGCATCTTTGTTGATTGAAATATGTGTGCATTATTTTATCTTGTACTTATTCCCCACTAAACTTATTTGCAATCAGCTGCAATATTTTTTAGTAAATATTTTGGTGTGGTATTAATTGAAAAATTATAATGGTATAAAATTTTATTATATTTAATGTAAATAATTAAACTTTTTCATTAGAATTGATTTTGCAGGTTAAAAATTCTAAACAAAAAAAATTGATAAAAAATGGAAAGAAATACGCCTTCTTTTTAAATTTTAATTATTGATAACTTTTAATCAGGCAAACTCTAATGAATTGTTTCGGAGGAACATTAAAAGTCTACATCCTTATTTATTTCTGCCAATTTAACTTCAACATTTATGAAAGAAAAACTTCAAGTTTTTGACTCCAGCTTCGAATCCATTTCGGAGATAAAATTTTTTTTTATAATGCGTATTTTGGATCATTTTTAGTTGAGAGCATCAATAAATATGTGAAAGTATTTTTTAAATCTCCTGCTTATGGCTATTTCATGAAATATGTTTCAAAATGTCTCTAAAAATGTCAATTGCACTTAACATGAAGCTAAATCGCACGTAATCAGAATGTAAACAAACAAATGGCGGAAGGATACAACAATCACATGCATGCGTACAAAAATTCAAAAGCAAAGGAAAATTGTTTTTTTTTTCGCTTTTTACACATTATTACTCTGTTTTCTACCATTAAATGAAATAAAAAGAACAAACTAGGTCTTTCAGAGTTTTAAATTTATTTTAAAGTAGATTTTTACTGCGCCACCTTGCGGCGATTCTGAAGAATGACTGCAAAGCAAATAAAACATATAGTTCTTGGTGAATGTGCAATGTTTCGAAAAATGTGCGCATGAAAAGGTGGGAA
Source organism: Uloborus diversus (assembly GCF_026930045.1). NCBI lineage: Eukaryota > Metazoa > Arthropoda > Arachnida > Araneae > Uloboridae > Uloborus > Uloborus diversus. The sequence goes on along the minus strand of NC_072733.1, from coordinate 55,196,456 downwards.
CATTGCAATTTTATTTAAAACATCATTTTCGCAAAGTTTTAATGTCAAAATTAGGTACTCCCTTGAGATGGCAAACGAAATCTCATTTCTAATCGCTTTCTACAGCTTCGTCCCATAGTCTATAATGCCATATTCGGTAATTTTAAACAGGTCATTTTTATCAGTAACTCAAAATTCAGTAATAAAGTCAAATTCTGCATTAAAAAAAAAGCATCGGAATGCCTTCCATGCCCCCCCCCCCCCGCCCCTTTTTAAGTGGATGGGCTGGGTACAGTGGCGTAGCTAGACCCGACTTTCGGGGGGGGGGGGGGGGTTACTTCTTATATATATATATATATATATATATATATATGTGTGTGTGTGTGTGTGTGTAATCGCTTGGAATTTTTTCCTTTTCTTCTTTTTTTTTCCTTTCTCTTCTCTCTTCTTTTTCTCTTTTTTTTTTGAGACTAACTTTTCGGGGGGGGGGGTTTGTCCCCAAAACCCCCCCCTTAGCTACGCTCCTGGCTGGGTATTTAAGCGCTTCTTTAAGGGTAGTAAATTGCACATAAAGAATTTCTCAGTTTTAAACATAGGTATTTTATAAATTAACCCTATGTTTGCCTTTTTAAAATGAAATCGGAAACAAAAATTTGAAATAAGATGGTAAGGGCGGCAAATGCCTTCTTTTTCTTTATTCCAAAAATATTTAAGGACACAATAAATATTAAATCTCTTAGTGCATTTAATCCGGGGTCTATTATAATGACAAAAGCAAAAATAAATTCAACAGAAACGTTCTTCCGAATATTTAGAGAAATTGAGTGGGAAAATTGCGGGAGATACCGTTATAGGTTAGCTTCCATCATTATATATATTTTATAAGAAAGAAAAACAACTATTTAATAGTATTAAAGTTTAGGTACACACCTGTGTAGTTATCAAATTTCAAATTTTGATGATTTCCAGGGTCTTTAATTCCGTGAACATCCATTAAATGCTTCCGTAAGTCACAAACAGTGCGCAACTTAGAATGGCATTCATTTTCTTGGCATTGCACAAAGGGTTCTCTTTGTTGTTTACTCTCTTTTAAATTCCTTGGTTGTTTATTATGGTCATTTCTATGTTTTAGGCCATGTACGCGTCTCCTATGATCAGTTAAATATCTTTTATAGTAAAATTCGGCACTGCAGATATCGCATTTAAATTCCATTTTCAACTCAAACACTGGCGATTGCGTCTGTACGAAGGTTGCCAAGTAAACAAAGCTCGGCAACCAATCACGTTCGAGTTGCGTTTTTCTTATCCTGGGTCTGAGGCGCTCGTCTCGTACATATTATTTTCGGTAAATTTGGCGAAATCCAAAACTTGGCTGTGATAACCCTAGCAGCGCAACAATGAAAAATCTGATCCAAAATGGCTAAACTTAAGCTGATGCGTCGGCCTATCTAGATAGCGGAAAGATTTTGGTTGATAACGTAGTTACTTGCACAGATGATTAATACTTATTATTGCTCAAAAATGTCAATCAACCAGTTAAATCGACTGGTAGCGCTATGCCAACGCGTCTGTGACCTTTTGTCTCATCTAGGAAAACTGTAACCGATGCTGGCACGTCGGTTACAGTTTACGTATGAAGTTCAAATAGAAATTCTGATGTTGCAAAAATGGGAGATGTATTTTTAAAGGTTAATAAACTAACTCAGCCAAAAACATTATTGAAAAAATAAAAAAGCGTTAGGGGCTAGATTCGGGGCTAGGTGCTATATTTTCTTCTTCGGGGCTCAACGAGCCGAAAAAGGGCTAGATCTAGCCCTAAAAGGGCTAAATTGGCAACACTGCGGAAGAGAGTGACTACCGTAGATTTCATTGAGCTGTATAGTAACCCTGGAGAGCGGATGGGGTCGAATCGGATTGGGGTAGAGTGTAACCTTCGAATCTCGCCAATGTTCCCCTGGTTAGGCTTAGGAGATGGTCTTAGCATCGGAGTCTACGAGGAAGCTCGCAAGCTTTAAAAAATATTTAAAAATAACCCATTTGCTTTTTGTTATCAAATGACCGGTTTTTAACCACATCACGTTGTCGGTCTGCTGAATATGTACATCATTAAACTAAACAATTCTTTACTTTTATTTAGTAAAAGAATAAAAATTTGGCTCCTTTTCGGCAACCATTATTGCCAAGACTCGGGGTGACGTGAGATGACGTAGAAGGAGAGGGAGGGAACTTCCATCGCTCGGAGCGCTTGGAGATATGTTTTTCTTTTCCTTCGTTTTTTGTTTGTTTCGCTTAATAAGAGTAAGAATTAACAGATAATTTGTTAATTCAAATTTTAATTGTATAATTAAAAATTTTAGTATTTTTCATTGAGAATGTAGGATTATTTAACACAGTAACACAGTACTTTTTAAACAAATGCGGATTTATTTCAATTTATTAACCATTTACCTTCTGTAAAAACAGTTACACGAGTCGTAATTTTTGCGAAAATGAACGTATCGGTGACTTTGCGAGATAAAAAATTTAGTGAATTGTATGTGAATAGAACAGAAAGTTTAAATATTTCGCGTGGCTTAAATTTTCGCGATAATGATGAGCTAGCGAAAATTAAAGTAAAACGAAAACAAGGGTTTTCACATTCACAATATTGTTTTTGTTGTTTATCTCTTTTCTGTAGGGAAGTTTTAGGTTTTCTTTCTCAAATATTCAGCAGATATTTTGTAAGTATTGAGTTGTCTTCATAATATTTATTTAAAAAAAATTTTTTTCAAAAACATTTAAAAAAAAAACCTCTTAATTTGATTTTTAGCTATAATTAAGAGGTACATACTAATTTTTTAATCACAGATTTTTTTTTTTTTTTTTTTTTGATCGTTAGAAAAGAATTTATTGAAGAAAAGAACATATCAATTTTCCTTTTACACAATTCCCAGTTTTTTTTTTACAGATTTGTGACGTATCGCATTATATTTTCATCTTTTTGAGAACTATTTCTTTTGCAATGTAAAGAAATAGTTGGAAAAAAAGATATGTCTAAATTCCTAACTTTATTATTAATTATTTTAAATCGTTTATTCATTCATTCTTCGTTGATAGAAAAAAGTACAAATTATGTATTAATATCCTCTTGGCTTAATCATTATGAAAATGTTTCTAAGTAATACCGTGTATTTTTATACAATTATGGTAAAATTATATAAGGTTAAGCAGTTTATAGGTATAAAATTTCAAAAAAAAAAAAAAAGATTTTGCGACCACATTGGAAGAAATTAATATTGACTTTCTTTTTGAACACTCCGTAATGTGAACACCCCCGATATTCTGAACACATTTTGATGGCGAATCCATATAGTAAGATATCCTGCTGTTGCTTTTGCGGCGACAATGTTTCATCCAATCCCCCTTTATGGTGCAACCCCCCCCCCCCAATCAGAATATTTTTGTTCCATTCCATAAGTGTCCAGGTTAGAAATAATTTACTGTGCAATATTTCTGCTCTTTAAAGAAGATTTATTGGCTTAAGGGCTTTTTGAAAACATTATTAAAAAACCCATGATATTGTTTATTTTATTTTTAATTGTATCGGGGGGGGGGTTACCTCTCGGTGCCCCTCCCAAAAATTATTTCTGTGTCCGCCCTTGCACCTATGGGGGATTTTTGTTTGTGAAATATTTTTTTATATTTCTAAAATAGGTTTGTGACTGAATTGAAACTCATTATTTCAATCAAGTCCATGTTCTTGTATGCTATGTATAATAGTACAATTACTTCCAATTGTTTCTAAAAATGAAGATGAAAGAAAGAATAAAATTTCAACTCAATACATTTGTAAAAAAAATATGTGTTTCAGTTCCTGTTCGTACTATAAATAAAACAAGTGTAATAAATCAACGAATTCAAAAATCGAAATATAAAATTCATGAAACCATTTCTTGTATACACAAAACAATACAAATGATAATAATGAAATGATACAAGTTTTCTATAGTAAGTCAAATATACACTTCTTGTTGACTTTGATTGCATGAGCAAAATATGTAGAAAGATAAATTTTTGAATTTTTAAAAACTGCGGAAAATGAAACAAAGATATGATTTTAAAGCAAAGAAATGTATTTTGTAGGGCAGAAAATAATGTTTGAGTAGTAAAATTTCCGCATTGGAGTAACAAAAAATTATTTTGGAGTGAGAAATGCTAAATTTAGGAGTGAAGGGAAGAAAAAAAAAACAGCTATATATTTGCCCCGCAGAAAGGGGGGAAAAAAAGAACATGAGACGTAGAAAGTATAAAAGAGAATTAGGCAAAGTGAGACAGGAAGAAGAGTGAGACAGCAAAAATTTCTTTTATGTTTAGGCTAATTCCAGCCTGGTAAAAGTTTTGAAAGATCAATTCGACATTCTGTGAACAGTAGCGTAACTATGGGGTCTAGCTCCCCTGGCGAACTAAAGAAATTACACCCCCCCCAAACCCCAGTCGCCCACATTGCAACTCATTGTGTCCTCAAAAAAAAAAAAAAAAAGTTTTTTTTTCTTATTTTCTTTTTTAGAATTGTTTTCAACGATGCTCAATGTTCCAATTCAGTAGATGTTATGTATGTGTGTAAATATATATGAACCCCCTCTAGCTCTTTTTGTTGAGAATTTTTTTGCAATTTTTTAAAGCATTTTTCAATTTATACGATTAAAAAAAAAAAACTCTTAAAAATTTTTTGTTTAATCAGCCGACATGCCGCCCCTCTTTCTGCTGCGCCCCTGGCGATAGCCACTCCTGCCAACCCCTAGTTAAGCTACTATCTGTGAACAATATTTAAACAAAAGGTTGCTTTCAAACCTGATGCAAAGTGATGTGTGCCTTGTTCACATGTTTGTAAGAGCAATTAACAGCGCAACAGCAAGGCATGATGTAAATTCAAGAGTCGGTGTGTGTATTATACGGACATTAAAGTACAAGTTATGCATACATACTTTTTTTTTCCTTACTGTAAACTTAAGAAAAAATTACTAGCGACATACAAAAAATAACAGCAATAAAAGGAGCTGAAGGAGACTGATTCTGAATGAAACTAAGCATGAGTTTAACGTCAATAGAGAATGAATCCATCGTTGGAATAGACTGGATATGGATATGTTGTGAGAAAGTGAACGCTTTGAATCAATCGTGAGAAAGTGTTTTTCTGCAATGATCAATGCTTGTTTTTCTTCTGCTTTTTATCGAAAGCATCACTTTGCTGAGGGTGTGTGTTCTTCGAATGAAACCCCCCTCCCCCGCTTGAAGATAGTAGTACAAAGAAGACAACACTTAAAAGGTCCTCTTTTCCCCTAAAACCGTAATAAAACTGTCCTCTTCCTCCTTGCGTTGACGAATTGTTTTCCGCCCATTTCCGTGGGAAAAGTAGGAAAATGGTTAAAATTAAAGGCACATTTTTGAGCCTATATCCCCATCCTTTATTTTATTATATAAAGTTGAAGGAATAAGTTAATGAAAATGTGTACGCAAACGTAAAATGAAAAATACAAAATGAAATAAAAAATGCACTTTTGTAGCTGTATGAACTAAGAAGTAAAAAATAAATATCAGTAGCGAGATCCTCAGTAAGGAACCTTCCTGTATTATAATTAATGTATTGTTATATTTCTGGGGTAATGCAACGCCCTCATAGTTTATCAAATTTTGCTGTAGTACCCCCCATGAGTGAGTACGGAATGGGGGAAGGGGGTACTCCCCCATGGGAGGAGGGATAAAGAGGGGTCCTTGCCACAAATGTTCATGCTTTTGAACGTTTTACCTCTCCTGCACCTCAGATGAATGTTCTCTTCCCCTCCAAATAAAATAATGAATATTTAATTGCCTAAATACTGGAAACTAATTATGGGGGATGCGACTTCGAAAAAGTTTTAAGTGAGGGGAGGGGGACAGTGGTCATATTTAGATTCAGGGGCTCATTTTTTCCACAAAAAAAAGTTACTGCAAATCAGCAAGTTGTGGCAATCGTAAAATAATTATGAAAACGAAACAAAACATAAAAAGTATTCGCTTAGAATTAGAAAATACGTGATAAAAGAAATGTATTTGAAATTCAGAGTGATGTTTCAGAATTAATATTTCAGAATCATTCCCCCATTGTATACATTAGTGAAGGGATGACAATGAGGGACTTGCTGCAATTTGGTTTCAATAGCCAGGACCCAGGCGTAATAAATTTCTGACTTTAAGCACACAAATAATCTTAAACAAGGAAGTAACGATGATACGATGATTATTCACTTTTCATGCATTGTTTTATTATACTTTTCTTATGAAAACAGCGTGGGGGAATGACAAATGTTAAAAAAACGTTACCTGATTTGGTGAACTCGGATCTCTACTTTTTTCAGCTGTTAACTATACTAAAGGTGAATTCCAAGAAAAAGGAAATATGACACTTGAGTTTTAAAAATTAATAATCTGCCACTTGCCATATACCATTCTCTTCAGCAATAATTGAAATTCTTGAATCTTAACCTGTTTTCCCCAAATAGTTTGATGACTTTCAGAAAATCGAGTGCAAAATCAATTTTTCTGTTTAGGTTTTTACGCAGCAAAAAATCTCTGCTTTGTTACATACTGTAATTTAAATAAACTTATTATCAGCATATAATATTTAGGGTAACTTTTATCCTTTGAAGTCTAGTTAAACTTTTTGGTAAGTTTATTCAAATTTCTTTATTTTAACCATGATATAGGTCCATAACTTAAGTGACAATTTGATGTCCTCCCTTTACCGAAATACTACATCTCAATTAGTTCACGAAGAGCCTATGGGATATAGAAGCTAATGTTTTTTTATGCAAAGAAGAATTTTGACCCTTGTCAAGGAGGCATAGTTAAAATTTTAATAAATATTTAATTTATATGGTTTTTAATGGTAACGGAAGGACAAAAAAAATACGGTAACGGAAGGGCATTTATCTATAAGCTGATGCAGGGTAATGTTTAAGAATGTTAGTAGAAAACAAACTATTTTTTAAAGTAAAACCTATATAAGTGATATTTGTGCAAACATTATAAGTGCTTTTATTTAGATAAACTTTTATTAAAATTTTTTAATGTTTCGTGATTTTATTTCTTCTATTGCATGAAATGAAAATCATGAAAACTACAGTTAAAAATTCCTAAGCATGTGATAATCATTTTGGTATGACATGTTTGTAATATGACGAGCCAATTCCAGCAGAAACATTTGCTTGCAAACTTGAAATTTATATTTTAACGATACAATATTGAAATTGCTTTCAGATTTGTTGCCACAAGTCACAAGAAAGGACTGTTGACAGCATTGATTTAACTGTTAAACGTACTATGAAGGGATCAGTAAATTCAAAGATCAACTTTCAAAAAGATGGAGAAATATCCATTCTCATCACAAAATACGCACTATTTGAACCCTGTAACAAGTTATGTTATTGAATATAGTAAGTACTTCAAGAAATCGAAGGAGATTTCACTTCAAAGTCAACAGATTGAGGATAGTTTAAATAATGTTAAAAATGAAGATCAGATCCTGATTACCGCAGGGGCACGTGGGGCACAGACCCCCCCTCTTTGTTTTCAGGGGGCCCAAAATCCTCCTAATTTATCAAAGTAATTAAAAATAAATGATAATTTCACTCAGAATCTAGAGCACAATCATATCATTGATATTTTTGCAAATGCCAAGACAAGGAAAAAAAACTTCTTATTTGTTAATAAAATATCCCCTTAAAAATTTGATATCTTTTGCAAATCCTAAAACCCACTCCCAGTTTATTCTGTATTTACTATTAAAATTTATATCATAGATAATTTTTATGTTTACGGTTTACGGTTAAGGGCAAATTTTAATTACATCTTATATAATTATAACGTATTATCTCTTCTACTTTTTAAATGTACCTTTATACTATATTGTGATATGAGGTACCTCCAAATTTAGCACAACTGTGTTAATACGCAAGTATCGAAATATTTTATTGCTTCTTTAATAGCATAAGGGGGAATATATTGGGGGGGGGGCACAGAATTAATTTTGTGTGCCAGTGTCTTCAAATATTTTGGGCCCCTCCGCGGGGGAAGGGGGGGGGGGGCTGAAACAGAAATGTTCCCCATGTCCAATATAAGAATGATCGGGCTCTGATGAAGATACAGCTGAATCAAAAACACCAAATCATAAAAGAATATGCCAAATGATTCATTAACGTTTGGACAAGTTTTGCTAGCTGGATGGAAAGGAAAGAAATTAACAAAGAGCAATATTTTGGACAGGTACTTCATATAGAAGATAAAGTAATACAAATAGCTTGTTTGAGAATGCATAATAGTATGGGAATGATCTTTGTGTTTCCTGAGAAAGAATATAAATGTTCTATGTATTCTGATAAAATTATTGAGTATTTAAAGAATTCAGAATTGTGACAGATGGTTCAGTCTTAGGCATTAGATATCATTGTTTCAGACTGCTGTATCAGCTGAATAAATGTTTTTAAGTTGAAATTGACCAAGTTTAATTGCTTTGGACTCCTTGTTCTTCCGTTACTGTTCTTCCGTTTCCCTTAACAAACGCATAGTTTATATTCTTAAAATAATTATTTTTTAAAACTAGCTTTGAGAAATTGAATGATTGAACACTCCCGTATGTTCTCTAATTTTTATAGAATTTTCCATTTTATAATTTTGCTGAACTTTTGGGGAGAACAAGATAGAGTGAAAATCATGTCGCAAAAATGTCCTCCTGTTGCCGTTTTTTAAATTTGATTTAAGAAAAAAAAAGCAACAAACGAAAAATTCTTGGCTTTGGCTTTTTAAGCAACTTAGTATGATGTATATAAATGTCTACGCATCAGTTTTTGAAAAAAATATGTAGTTTGATAAGCTCACAGACAGAAATACATCGATTTTTTCCCCAAAAACCGTTCTTCCGTTACCGCTTGAATTCACCACCTCAACATTTTATTATTTTAATGCTATTCTGAGGGCTAATTTACTATTGTGATGGATTGAAGCAGCTCGCTGGAGACGCAAGCTTATTATAGTAAGCAAAAAATATTTGTGTGAAATTATTTTTACTTTTATTATCTTGTTAAACTGTAGCCTGAAAAGCATTTAAACTTCTAAAAATATGTGTAAATCATAAAACATTCGTAAACATAACGAGGGCATTTCTGTGAGAATGACCCAAAAATAGGATGTTTATGCGCTCATTGTCAAGGTTATTTAATTACATTACATTTTAAATAACTTTACTGTTTAGATTAGACCAATTCTAAAATTTAAAACGATCTGGCAACTAGTATTTTTTGACCCCTGAATATATGTATTGTTGACACTAGTGGATTAAATTAACTATTTTTTTTCAATAGTTATTTACAGCTTGCTGGAACTCATGGTTTTATATTTATTTTGTATTCCTGATTTTAAAATTATTTATACTGTCACCAATAATGTTTGCAATGTTTATTGGAGTAGTTTACTGTTCCAAAGAAAAAATATACATTTTCAAAATCAATGACACTGTTACTAGAGCCGAAATCATTGATAAGTTAATTCCAATTTTTTTTAAAAGTTTCAGCCTTTAATTTTTTGGCTTAATTTTAAATATTTTCTATTTTTAAGGGTGCAGCTGCTCGCTGCTCTCCCTTGCCTACTCTGACATCCGACAAAAGCTTTTCTCGGACATCTTTTCATCCATAAGCATTATCATCCATTTTAATCCTAAGCTTTTATTCATGCACGCGATTAGTGACGAGGGAAAGATCACTGATTTAAAAATTTTATCGGTTGCCAGTTTCTGTTAAATAAACAAAATACTTCTTATGTCAGCAAGAAAAAGATTTAAAATTTTCCCTTGATCCTACTTTTGGGGGTAGCAACACGTGAAAGTTTAGTTACGTTTTCTTTTCCGTGCTGTCCTCTGTTATTTAGAGAGAAAAAAATCATTTAAATTTTGATATCTTGACGTTTCCGCAAACACGAATTGCGATAGGACCCTACTCGTTGAAGTTCATATTTCTACAGATGGAATGGAAATGGTAAAGAAATCTGCACCCGTCCTATTATGACTCATGATTTTCCAGAATAGATAATACGAGTATAATAAAGATTATTTACAGCGTATTACGTTATGTATTTTTATTTCTTATCAGTGTTAACTGATGGGAATGAGTAATCGGGAAATTTTGAATTTAGATAGTTTTATTGTTTATATTCATCCATACAGGTGTTTTCGCCTGAAAAAACACAATTTTTACCCAAAAAACCTTCTTTTATAAATGTTAAGTCTGCTTGAGTTAGGCCCTGAAAAAAAAATAATAATAATTTTAATAATAAAACCAATCCGCCGATGATTTGTAACTATGATGAAGAAAATTTCGCTCTCTAAATAAATACTAAAAACAACCATCGTCATGGTAGTCTGTCAAAGGAGAGTAACATCTTTTTTGGTGAAGCGAGGATAGTATATAATTCGTTATTGCTAAAAAAAACAGCCCTGAAAAAAATATAAATAAAATCAAACCGCACATGGTTTGTAACTATGAAGGCGAAATTTTCCCTCCTAAATAAGTACTAAAAACAACCATTGTCATGGAAATCTGAAAAATCAGAGCAACATCAAACTTGGGAAAGTGAGAATAGTACGCAATTCGTGATTGCTCAAAAAAAAAAAAAAAAAAATTATTATTTAATGTGTTTGGACTGACCCGTTGATAGCAATCGAAAGAACACATTTTTCCTGCTTATGAAAGCATTCGTTTGGGACTTTAGATTCATATTGAACTGAAGTTATAAATAACCTTTTTTTTCAAGTAAGTTTCAAGAACAATTCTAAACCTTTATTTACGCAATTGGTAACGATTTCATTATTGGCACACAATAGTAGAAAGCTTAATCATTTAAAATTCTTATCTACTGTCAATTCTTTTGAGTTAACAAACAAAACACTTGTAATTGGTTTTAGTAAGAGATTTTCAATTTTCTCTCATGATTCTGCTTTTACGACTAGCAAAACTCAGTAGTTGTGATTATCTTTCTTTTTTGCTTGTTTTTTCATTTCTTATAAAAAAATTTGAATTTAATGCGCGCTTTTTCCCGCGAGATTCATCTGAAAATGAGCAAGGCAATCGAGGTCGCGATTATTTTATTTTTTTAATTTAATATAAGTTCTTGTACTACTAACTACTGTAATATATTTCACGTAAAAGTGTCAAGTCCACCCTTTATGGTTTTACAACAGGATACGGTACACAACGCAACAATACTTCATTTAAGTTTCATTTGCATCAATTATTTCCTTTCAAGAGAAAAGCAAAACTGCCAGTCTTCCCAAAAAGCGCAGCTATTACATAACTGGTTGCATCCAATGAGATCAGCGATCGCATCCTCGTTAACACGCCCTCCAGTGCATCAGCAAAAATCGTAACGCCAGCGAAACAGCGATAATCTTACAAATCTAGTCTTCCGCTCTACCCCGTTCTCCCGCCAAGCGAGCTCAAGTTTCCACTATTGTAGGTTTTCTCCATTTTATAGAGCTCACTGGTAGATTTTCCCTGCCCGCTGAAGTCGAGAAATGGCTAAGTTTTTAACATTAAGGATTTGTCCTGCCCCTAGACGCTTGTTCACACTTCCGTCGCCCGTGACAATAGCTTATTTTGGTTACTTACTGCAACGGGCTTTCCGTGTCAATAGGCGCAGCCCTACAAAATGTACATTTTTATGCACACATGCCAGAATGCAACAACGTGCTTCGTTTCATACAGAAAACCTACAATATTTCGAACCTTCGACCGAAATCACGCCAAATTACCAACCTTCAGTTCAAATTCGGTGCTTGGCGAGAAGGCATTTTAACCACTTCCTTTTTAGGGGGATAAAATTTTTAGAGGTAAATTTAGGGGTTTAAATTTTAGGGTTTCATCAGGTAAAAATGTTTTTTTTAACCTTTGGGAATGCAATGTTCGACTGTTTTATTTCCTTTTTTTACTTACATGACTTACATACATTTTTTGAGGGTGACGTCACAGTGAAAGATCACGTGGCTTAATGACGTCACATGAATCTATCCAATCGCATTTAGGGGCATGGACTCTATAAGCCATTATATCTCCATGAATAGCGCTATGCCCGCTTAGTTTGTTAACATTTAAGCATAGACTAATAATAAGAGTAGACCGAGCTTTCTCATTCTTGCTGATAAAGAAAATTGGTTCATAGATGTATCATGTGACTAGTGGAAGGGCTTGGCGAAGACTTTGGCAGCATGGTTGCTAGATGGCAGCATTATCTATAGTTTGGCACTCGACATGTATTTTAAGACAATGTGTTTTCATTAAAAAAAACTTCCAGGTGCAGAGATTGAACTGTTTTTCTTTTAGTTATGCATTATTTTGACATTAGTAATAGTTTTTGATCAGTTTTCGGTAACTTTTATTTCATTTGGAGCTGTCAGCGTTGGCGTGAACGAAATGGCGTAAACGTTTTGCGTTAACGCAAAAATGTACTAATCGGTATCATAAATTGAAACTGTAGGTAAAAATCTTACCGTTTGCTGATTCTTCTTGGTCGCTTGCATCTTTTATTGCTTAGAGAGTTATTGAAATTGACTAAAGAAAATGCACAATACTATCTAAACGAAAAACTCACTATATTAACAAAATATTTACAACTTAGAATAACAAATTTAAAAATCCTACTCCATAAAAGATCATTCTTCCGTGTTCCATCAATTCTATTTATTTTATTTCGCGCTGGCGTTGATCGTCTGCTATGATTAACGCCCGCTGTTGCTAGGATATCCACCAGTCACATGGTTTGGTTTATGAGCAGCAAAAGGGTTGCCATAGCTCGGTCTACTCTTATTATTAGTCTATGCATTTAAGCTACGCCAAATTCCTAACCTGAACAACGTTCAATGCTTCGTGTTCTACCTTTGACTGAATTTTTCTTGTTGAATTTGTTGTGGATTCCTAAGTGCATGTGATAAAAAGGTATGTTATTCAACATTTGTTTTTATATTCTTGTTACTTTTTTTGTGAACCATATTGTTTATCATAATTTGCTGCAGAAACGTTTTCCAGTGGTTTCTTTTCTTTCAGCGCCAAATTTGCTTATTGACTTGACGTATGCACGTATTTTAAATTTTATATGAATTTGTGTGCATATATGACCTGCTTTAGTTCTCAAGCTATAAGGTGCCCGCACTTCGTTTGATAAAAATTTAACCCTGTTCAATGTCATCTTTAAAGTCATTTTAATCATAGACGTCGCTGGCATAGAGGAGGACTATTGTGAAACTATCTTCATTGTTAAGACTATTTTTATTTTTCGTTGCAAAAGATGTTTTTGGTTCCAGTTCATTACCTATCCTTTGAAGTGTAAAAGTCCTGAGTTTCGAATCATGTATACAATTGTGTAGTCCTGGAAAAAATAACTTGGTAAAACGAGATACCTTATCTTCTTCACACTTTAAATAACAGGTGGTGCCCTTTCCATTAAGGCGGATGGAATGAGCCGTCCTAACAGCAATTAGTAGGCTTGCAAGTGGGCACATCAAGTACCTTTCCTTTCACTTAGTTCAGTGAAATTGAGATTTGTACTAAATGCAAATTAATGCTAGCATCTCCGGATCATCTTTTGTACTGTACAGGACTTGATAAAAAGGACATCTATTCCAATCCTCTCTTGTTGTACGATTTCTTGAAGACTTTTGTGCTCATGGACCGAGAGGAATTAGTCGACAATAACTCTTTTAATATGCTCTTAATTAATGGAACAGACTCTTTAGGGTGTCATTCCAAGTGAGTGCCCCACATTCAGACAAGGTCCCCACTCAATCCTCTCTGATTTTCATTGGATGCACTCAGTAGCGTACCTAGGGGGTCTGACGAACTTGAGAAATTGCGCTCCCACCGCACAATGTCGTCCCGATGGGTAGTCACCGGAGGTCACTATGACCTCCCAAAATGTTTTTTTTTTGGGGGGGGGGGGCATATTGACCATTCCCAAGCGGTAATTCTGTAATCCACGCTATGGCTTGGTTTCTTCCATGCTCGATAGATGGCGCCACCACTTTTTCATGATTTTTTTGCTTTCTTTTTAAAAATGTCTTGTGTCTTTTAAAGTTTTAACCATGGATAGCCTATCATCCGGCTTTACTCATTCAAATATTAATGTTACAAACGATCAAAACGAAAATTTAACTTACAGAGTAAAAGAAATCACTGATGAAAATGCTGTAAATGTAAGTTTAAAATTTTTTTTTTCTTAAATTGCGGATTATCCCGAAAAAAAAAATGTTATTAAAGGGACAGAACAGCCGATTTAAATTATTGGAATTAAAAAAAAATGAAAATTCATGTGCCTAAAGGTTTAACGTTGTAATTAATACTTAAATCAACGGTCTAATTGATACAACTATATCAATTGGATAACATTATATGCAGTATTCGGGGGGGGGGGGGGAGTACATGTATATAGTGTGAAATGTAAGTCAGAGCAGCTCTTTTACAAAAGTACTCCAATAGGCTTTCTAGTTTTTTATTTATTTATATATTTATTTATTTATTTTTTTTTTTTGAAAAACAAAGACACACATACATATATATATATATATGCCAATGATTTTTTTTTTGTGGTGGGGGGGTGTGATCGTTTCCTTTTGGGGGGGGGGGACACATTCATCCTTTACCCATGTTTTGTAGCATTTTTTAAAATTTTCTGTTTAGTTTGTTCTTTAAGTTTTGTTTTTTTCCACCAGTACTTACATGTTCTTTACTTAATTGCTATGTTGGGCCTTTTTTGGTTAAAGATTTTTTAGATTGTATTTGTGTTTTAATAAAAATTGAATTAACTTCTCTTTTGATTGGCTTATACAGATTTAACTTAAATATGCTTGTTAATTTTATACACAGAACTGGTTACAGCAACACAGTGAAGATACAAAAAGTGCTTGGCGTGTTGCAACAACATATCCGAAATCAGGGAGATTTAATAAATACAAAATCAGCTATCGCTGTGTGCATGACAGACAGAATAGTTTCTGGGGAAGCATACAGGATGCACTGCTAAATTGACAATCACAATACAAAGGCAAGTTACTTTTAATTAAATGTATATATAACGGGGTTTGAAATAAGGTTCAATTTCTAGAAGTGGAATGTCCCCCGTTACTTCAGATTCCAGGGTGGATTTTTTGAATTTCGAGTTCTGAAAATTTGTTTACAATTTTTTTTATAATTCATTTTTATTTCATTTTTCTATTTATTCATTTTTAAATTATAATTTTTTTGGTGTAATATCAGTCCCACATTTTCAAATAATTATTCCTTAATTTTGCAATTTTACTTTATTATTTCATTTTCAATAAAATATTTTACAACTCGGTAACATCACATACACTCAATTATTTTTTTAAATAGAACATTTTCTGGTTCTAATTATCCGAATGGGGTTCGGTCCCTATTGTTTAGAAAAATATTTCTACTGAACAAAGACTTTTTTTTCTGGCGATCAAAAAGTTAAAGTAAAAAATTGCCTATGATTTTCCAAAACGGACTGTCGTTTCCAGTAGTTTTCGGATCGCATTTCGACCGGCGGATCAGAATTAGTTGATATTGGCGGATCGGAATCGGTTGATGTAACCAGTTCTGTGTATAAAA
Organism: Uloborus diversus; assembly: GCF_026930045.1. Classification (NCBI taxonomy): domain Eukaryota; kingdom Metazoa; phylum Arthropoda; class Arachnida; order Araneae; family Uloboridae; genus Uloborus; species Uloborus diversus. Next base: position 55,180,812 of record NC_072733.1, on the reverse strand, counting down.
TTAACAAGCATATTTAAGTTAAATCTGTATAAGCCATTCAAAAGAGAAATTAATTCAATTTTTATTGAAACACGAATACAATCTAAAAAATCTTTAACCAAAAAAGGCCCAACATAGCAATTTAGTAAAGATCATGTAAGTACTAGTGGAAAAAACAACAAAAGTTAAAGAACAAACTAAACATAAAATTAATTTTTAAAAATGCTACAAAACATGGGTAAATAAAACTAAGGGTGAATGTGTCCCCCCCCCCAAAAAAAAGGAAGCGATCACACCCCCACCACCAAAAAAAAAAAAACATTGGCAAAAAAAGTGGTGGCCGCATGGTAACAGATTTTTATGAAATTTGGTATACAGGTTCCTTTTATGCCTATATAAAAATATCTAAAATATTTTTGCTTAAAATTTTTTATTTGAATAGTTACATGCAATTGAAAATTGGTCGAATTGAACAGCATTCTCATAAATCCTCAATGTTGCATTATTGAAGGCTTGTATCTCATTAACTATTTAATGAAAACATAAAAGTTATATGTTGTTGCAATCTATGGAGTAGGGTTATATTAATCTGATGTCAGTAAAATTTTCAAAGTTATTATAGTTAACTTTTAGTCGAGTTTCAAAAACTGAAAATATTTCAATTTTCTCATAATTAAGCATTTTATTTTTTAATCTCAATCTTTAAGGAATGCATTAGCTTTGATGAAATTAATACCCAATAATGTGCTAAAGTATCATAAAAGAAATACCTTACTTTTAAAGTTGTATTTTAGCTCCTTTGTCTTCAAAATCAGTTTTAAACTTAGTGCCATTTTGTAAAATGATGATTTTCCCCTTCACATACACACAAAAATTCAAATGAGGGAAAATTCAGACAACTTCAAATTTTTACAAGAATATAGAGCTGTGATTCTACTATTTGCTTGAAGAAACTCGAAATTGGTTTTTGATTTCCAAACGTAAAATAAAATTCAGAAAAATAGCATTTTCTTTGTGTTTTATGGGTCAATCCATACAGGTTCGATGGATTTGTGTGCTCAACCATTTTTAATTTTTTTAAAATTCATATCCTTAAAAGCTGGATATGAAAAATGTTTAAAACCACTTTTATTTTTTCTCTCAACTGGATTTTCGACTTTTTAGAGGTCATCAAAAGTGATTTGTCGTAGTCAAAAATGGTACTTTTAGATCTTTGCATTTTGGCCGAAATCTATTTGAATTACATTTATGACAATTACTTTAATGCTTTGATGTTAAAGTGCATAAATTGATAGTCTTACATGCTGAGTTACGTAGCTATAAGTTAATAATTAAAATAACGGGAACAGGTTAAAGTTCAGGGTCTAATGTAAAAATTTTACTAATTTCAAAGGGAGATAACTCGTGTAGGAGACGGAAACACAAAATGAAATACGGCAAAAACTAATCACTGGAACCATGCTAAAAAGAATATGTAACTGTTGCTGTGTGTTTATGCACCTTTTATAGATTACAGCCCCTCAAAAATCGGAAAAATAACATTTTTAGACCCCTGTAAACCAAAAGGGGATGGAATTAAAAATAAAATTTCGTAGCCAATTGAATATTCCATTCAAGTACTATGCATGTTATATATATTGCAGGGTTCGCGTTTACGCGCTATAGCGGGTTTTTTACGCAAATTCGCGGGAAAGGGACGCAACTTCCGCGAAAATTCGGGTCCTAGGGACCCAGAACACCCAAAAGATAAAAACCAGAAAAAAAATTGTGGAAAATGCTGAAGATCTATCGAGTGAATGCTTTTAAGCTTCAATGACCAGGAGAATCAACAGAAAAGGATTAAAATGACCCTATCTCTGTATCAGCTATTCGAACACACCCCTACTGTTGACCAGTCAATGGAATTTTAGTGATAAGACTGGAGCTTACAGTGACCTCCTGGGCAGAGCTCAAGGAGCAAAATATTGCAAGTTCATAAATAGCCCAGTGTACTCTATTCTAAGAATAAGTTCTCCCTCAACTTTTATCTCGGGGAAATTCCTGAAAACAACAATAAAGATCAAAAGTAAGAGTGGTTTCAATGCAATCTTCAGGATTGATACAGGACAACTGAGTAGTAAAAGCTTATCTATTTTGCATTCACCTAACCAGAATTACTTTTGAAAATTATTATCTTGCATCCTCAATAAAAGGATGGGTGAAAAAAAAATGGCGAACATTTTCCCGATCGCGCAAAACACAAAGTTCCGAACTTAACATTTTTCTTGTTAAATTACTTATGAATATGAATTTTATACAAAAGCACTTTAACCTTGTTCATTTGCTAGTAATTCACCTATTTCTGAGGGGCTATTTTTATTTGGACTTGCAAAAGTCACGTATTAATCGATCGCGCCATTTTGAAAATGGCGAAATTTTAAAAGTAGCACTAAAGCCAACACAGATATTTTAAAAGAGTCACAATGAAGTCAAATTTTCTAATTTAAGATTGCAAATGAGCAATTTTCATACCCATGTGAGAAAATGTTTCGTTTTTGCGATCGCGATTTTTGCGTTGTGTTAATTCGCTTGCGATTTTTTTCTATTTCTATGAAATTGCCATTGATAATTGATGGAGGGGGGGGGGGGGGGGGCAAGTTGCTTTTTTTCACCTAGAAAAATGTTGATGAAAGCAAAGGTTAAGGGAGTGCTTTCTGCTTGATCAATCAAAGGCATTTATTTTTTATCTCATGGTAAAATCCAACTTTAAAGTAAATTTTGAGTTTACCTCATTATAACTGACTAAATAGTTTCTCAAATAACTAAATCTTTTGCAAGTGTATTATTTGAACATATGATAATCACAGAAAAAAAGGGCAAAATTAACCAATTTAGTTTATTTCATACCTTTTTCAAATAACTATGTGGATAGTTTCTTTTCCCTAAGTATAAATAGTTGTATATTATTCAATTATGTGCTAAGATTTTCTGTTTAAAATTTAAGGGACTCATTTTTTCCGCCAAAGGACCCAAATCTATTTCATTAATGGGTCCTTGGGACCCAAGTTACGGATAGTTGAGCGCGAACACTGATATTGTTTTTTGTATTTAGTTTGTAAAAAAGATACAGGGCTTTGAAATTGAGCAATTTTGCTGTATGGATTGAATCTTAGGTGAAATTATGAGATAAACGACTCAATGATGCAAAAGCAAGTATATCTAACATTTATTTCGATTTAAAAAAAATGTACATTTTAGCAAATGCTTCATAAACTTGCTTTTGAAGAAATGAAACACGAAAGAAATGGTTAATTTTGCTAAACTTACAACAAAAAGAACTAATGAAATTTTGCCTAAGTTCAAATTACTCTAGTAACAAAAATACGTTGATACCAATGATTAAAATTTAATAGCATCTAAGAGACACTTCAATATATTACATAAAAAAACTTGAGTAAATTTAGAGCATTCCCTCATCTTCAAAAAAACATCTGAAATAGAGGAAAAAATGAAATTTTCGATTTTTTAAAGTGCGATTTCGTCATCAAGAAATTCATAAACAATAACTAAATTAGAGCAGATAGTTAGTTATAGATAGTTTTTCAACCTGAATCATTTTTACTCTTATATTTTCATTAAGAGTTAGAAGAGTGATTTGTAATCTGAAGTAAATTGGCAAAATTTCAATATTTGTTAATATCTCAGATTTAAAAAAAGATCCGAATAAATTTTACTTTGCTTTTTCCCCAATAGAGATTTGTTTATAGAATGCGGAAATATTTATTTTTTAAGTGTACGTTTATAACTTATGGAGTTATTGAGTCACAAACTGGCAGCAATGAAATCCGAAAATTAAGGCTTAGTGTAAGCATCAACTTCTAATGTCAATAACAAAGCAACAAACAGTTTTTTAACTTCCATACTTTGCATTTCCTCATAGATATGCATGGTTTACCTAAATAAAAATTTTCATTGAAATCTGTGACATGTCAGCCACAGCTGATTTGCTCATTTCGCATGGAATGACCCATATATATATATATATATATATATATATATATATATATATATATATAATAATAATAAAAGTGAAAAATATTGAAAAGACCACACCAAGAGCCCATAGATGCGCATCGCAGCAAAACTAAAAAGCCAAGTAAATATAAAATTAAGCAAACAGAATTACAAATATTAAACAAATTATAAATAACAAATGATGATAAAAAGGAAAAATGCAAACAGCTATTAAGTAGGAATAGAAAAAGAGTGAATCCAGAGCTCATCAGCCGTGGAGGATTCATTAATTATGGTCAAAAGACCAAAATTTTAACTATAAACTAGACGAGAATGCTTAAGCTCCAGTACATGTAATATAGAGTAACAATGGGCAAACGCACCACTTGCTAAGCTAAAAACAATAAACTAGAGCTCAAACCTAAAACTAAAAGCAGGGGGTTTCGCCTCGACTAATTAGGAAAACAAGTTCCGATAATTAGCCTTCCACGGGACAGTACCTGCCAATAACAAAATTGTCTTACCTTGAAATCCAAGTAAACATATCCTGTCCGTTGTTCAGCCTGATAAAAAAGCCTATCCATTCGTCAACAAAACATTAAAAATATAAAAACCATGTCCGGAAAACTGTCCAAAGACGTACCAGGTCGCCTGTTTCGCACGTGTAAAAATTTTATCCCCTACGGTGCTACATCGTTAAACCGGTTTAGAATGTTTCCCTTAACCGATGTATCAGTATTTCTCCGGTGTAACGTCACCTGTCCAGGGTTGCGGCCGTTTTAATCCTATTTTTTTTTTAACATTAATGTTGAAATGTAAGAAAGGGAGGTTCAGCCGAACCAAGCACTGCAACCAGAGGTCTATTGAACTAGTCCCCAAATAGAAGTCTTAAAACAGACTAGTTGCTGAAGTATAATTCTGCAAACACACAATAGCTGTGGCAAATCCAAGGGGGAGGGGTCTAAGGCGACTATTGCCCAATTGCCCTCCCCCCCCCCCTTGAGGTCCGAACTTACAATAGATAGAATTGAAATTTCTGATGTTTTTAATACTACAGTACATTTACAAATTTAAATATACAATGCATTTATTATTATTTTATTACATTTAAATATAACTACAATATATGGACAGTTCTTGGAGGACAGTTTCATTATAATTTTCAAATTAAACAAGCCATATATGTTTAACTTATATTTAAAGGGCCTATAGGCCCCCTCCCTCCATGAGGTCAGAAGTACTTCGAAACAAAACCGGGATTTCAAATTTAAATACTCATTCAGGGCCGATCCTAGCAGGTGTGCAGAATGTGCGCCATACAAGGGCAGCCAAAGCAAGGGGCGGCCGCAGACCGCATCATATAGTTCTTATAATCAAGCAAAAATCCTCAAGAATTTCTCACAAGATAACTTATAATAAGGTGAATAAAAATGCTGATTTTTAAATGTTCAATTGTCAAAGCATGTGCCGATTTCCCGACAACAAAGCATAATTTACGAAAAATAGTGTTAGGGAACATCGTGTTGGTTCATTGACCATTAATATCTACTCTTAACACACATGCTTCATTTGGTTGCAAAGTTTGTGACAGAACCGGTAATCAGGCATGGATACAGGGGAGGGGAAAGGCCCCCTTCTGAAGCATGAAATGGTGCCGTCTAAAATTAGCACCGAGGCCGGCCACTAATGTTTCCCCCCCCCCCCACAAGCTTTTATAGACCTAAACAATGAAGACATATTTTATATATTTAAAAAGACTTTTATTAAAAAGTTTGGTAAGACCTCATTTGGAGTATGCTGTTCAGTTTTGGTCTCTATATCTTAAGAAAGACATTAATGTATTGGAAAGGGTTCAAAGGCGAGCTACAAGGCTAATAGATGGACTTTCTCACTTAGACTATGATTCCAGGCTTAGAAGGCTAAAAATGTACAGTCTTGAGCAAAGAAGAGACCGAGGGGACAAGATTCAGTTGTTTAAATTTATTAAAATGAAAGATGTTACGGGGCTAAAGTTTAGCACTGAAAACAGGACAGGGGGTCATTGTTTTAAGCTATTTAAATCTCAGGCTAACATGAATATTAGGAAAAATTATTATTATAGCTGGGTAGTGGAACTTTGGAACAGTTTACCGGAAGAGGTGGTAATGAGCAAGGGGGTAGATAGTTTTAAGAGGGCCATTGATCTTCACTGGGGATTGTAAATTGACTAGGACCAGTCTAGCTGGGCCCAGAGCCTGTTGCTGGTCGTCACTTTTGTATTTGTATTACTCGCCAGGTAAAAGATCTCTCGGGTATTCATTTGGCTTGACAAAATTAAACCCCTAGTGCAGTTTCGCATCGCAGAGAGCTCAAATGTCTCCATATGGTGGAAATTCAGCGTCACAATTTCCTGTGCCAGTCACATCCGCGCCTTAATGGTAGCATATGAAAGACTAGATGCTCTATCGGTGGTTTGCACTAGGTCCGAAAGGGCTAAAGTCTCAAGCGAAGCCCCATTAGAAAGAAAAAAAAATACCATAATGGATCCTAAGATCACTTATTTTACCAATTCGTTGCAAAAAAATAACTTAAAAAAAAAAGGCAATACTCCTTTAAAAAAAAAATTGCTTCAAAGGAAGTCTCCGTCCCTCAAAGAGTTAATAGTTAGTTCAAGCGTTTAAATGATGGTTAGAAATGATAATTAGAAAACAAATAAAGTTAGAAATTTCCTTTAATTTCGTATTACCAAGAGAATGTTATAAATGTAATTAAATAAAGAACTAGTAGTTCAAGTTTTTTAAATAAAACCTTGCTAATATTTTCATCGAGAGGGTGACTGAATTTTGCCAGAAATCTTGTTCAAATCGAACAGGGTGGCAGAATTATGTTATATAGCTTTCATACAGTTATACATTCGACTCGATAGATGTAGATTTCTTTATTTTTTCAAATAAAATGACTTGTACATATTTTAATGAAATAGATTACATAGCTTTAATATTTTATTAAATTATCACCTGCATTTTCCAAGTAATCTCGAGAACAGTTTTCGTTTTCCAATTTTCTTTTATTAATATGAATTATCACTCATTTTCAAAGCATCAAAACAGAGGAAGCTTATGTGATGGAATTTTTCTATCCATGTTTGTAAACTTAGTATGGGATAACTTTTAGTTTAATGTTAAATTTATAAACTGACGATATTTTTGTTATCTAATTCTAACTAATTGCTCTATCAATTTCAATTATTTTATTAATTTTAGTTAATTATCATATTTTCATAACCAGTTTTAATTGGATTTATTTTTTTAACGTAAATTTGAGCTACTAATTCTGCTTTAGCATGCCTCCTCTTTTGAAGTTCGTGCAATCTTGGGGGTCCAATCTTGGGGGTCCAAGATTGCAAGGACTTGGGGGTCCAACCCCAACAAAGTTCTAGCTATGTGCCTGAACAAACTCTGTGTTTAACAATCGTGGATACGTGGAGTGAAAGTGGAAAATTGCAACTCCCTTGAGAGTTACATATATGAATGATGCACTAAAATGTTGTACTTTTCCCCCTTTATGACAATTTTTCTGATTAAAATCTTGAATGAACTGCCCGATTTCAGATCAGGTAGGAGGACAGGGCCCTTGCCCCCAGAAGAAAATTTAAATGTAGCTCTAAAACGAAGATCCAAAAGGATGGCATGATCTCCTTGACGAAACTAAAGAAGTCTCAAAATTGCGCTTCTAAGACTTTACTTTCGGGAAACTTCGCTGGTTGAACCATCGATCTTAAGGACCCAATAAAGTCTCTGATTTACCTCTTCCACCTTAACTTGTTTAAACATAGCCTAAAAATGTTGGCTCCAAAATCCAAAATGTGTTTTCAGACGACAGCCCTTCCTATTATCAAACGTCATATAAAATTGCTTTGTCAATTTTCGAAATTTTTGCAGTGGAGGACCCCGAAATCCATTCGCAAACATTACTACCAAGCCCCTATTTCCACCCCCTCTCACTTAACGTATTGCAAAACAAACTAAAATTGCGTTTTTCAAACATCAGTTTCAAGAACTTTTGTGGAAAGACCCAGAATACCCCACTGTACCGTGGAGCCACAGTTTCTTGCCTAAATTAGTGTGAAATTGATTTCAGTTTCACAAACACAGTTTGTGAGAGCAAAATGAACCCCCGCCCGCTCTTAGTCCCATCGTTATCAAACAATGCTTAAAATACGATTTTGGGACTTATATTTCTAAAGAATTCCGGGTTAGAACTGCAAGGCTTGTGTAACTTTTTACGGCGCTAGGGTATATCCATCAATCGTCTAGGTGAGGTAGACAAAAGTCTATAGTTATATTTTTCAGGTTGTTGAAAAATATCCGAAAGATCCGTAGAAGCTTCCCAGTTTTGTTAACGTCACCAAAGATAATATAAAATTGCGATTTTAGAAATATCCACTTAAGAGCCCCAAAATCCTTCCTTCTCAAAAATAGCCTATAATGGATTTCAGTTCCGAAAAATATTTTGGTTCAGAATATTTTCACGTTTCCCCTATTGTTTTCAAATCTAGCCAAAAATGGGTTTTTGAAAAATAGTGCTGAGAAATTACCGGAGGATAGCCACCAGATCCCCTACCGTCACCAAAGGCGGCCTAAATTTGTGTTTTAAACTTAAATTCCTTCCCTCTTGCAACGTCAACAAAGGTAACCCAAAATTGCGAGTTTGAAGTTTCAGTTTCGCAGATTTTTCGGGAAAAACGCCGTTCTTTCCTAAGCTACAGTCTTAAAAAATAGCTTCAAATTGATTTCAATTTTGAAAGAATTTCAGGAAAGAACTGCAACATTACTTTCACCTAAAGTCCCGAAAAAGTTCCTAAAATTGCGATATTTGACGTCAATTTTGAAAATTTCTCCATGCGCCTTGAATATACTTTACTCTTTTGTCCTTGCAACCAAACACAACTAAAGATTAACTAAAAATGTTTTTCATACGCCAATTTCGATAATTTTCTTGGAGCAATCCTCCTCTCCTGAACCCTGACACCTGCCCCATGCTTCCCCTTCCTCCGTCCCTTCTCTGATGTCACCGAAGAAAGACTATAAAATGCGTTTTTACGACTAGTAAATTTTGGTATCTATTACTTTCTTCAAAGATATAAATTGTACCTAAGGAGTTTCTTATTGCAAAAAATTTCTTCCTTTTTATAAGATCATTCTTTTGCCCCCCCCCCCCCCCCCGTTTTAAATTCGAACTTGGCATAGAAATTTAAAGAAAGATTTATATAGACGTTAAAGATTAGTCAAAATATGCAAATTACTCTTGAGGGGCGGCACATTAGGTCTTTGCACATGGGCGGCCGACACCCTAGGATCGGCACTGTATGCATTATATTTAAATATATACACTGTCGTGAATTAATGGTGAGTTTGAGGGGGGGGGGCTAAAGGAACTGTAGCTCCTTCTTCCATTCGTTCAAAACTTACATCAGATTACAATGTGATTTGCAATAGAATGGGAAGGCCTGGAGGAAATAGCTTTGTCCTGATGCTATCAAGGTTTTTTAACCTGAAGTTATCAGTTTAAATTAACGCAGTCATATATTTTACTGCTTTCTCAGGCTAACAGGGCTATAACCCCCCCCCCCCACCCCAATGAGGTCAGAACTCACATTGGATAAAACCAAATTTTCGCAGATTTTAAATACTGCAATACTTTTACAAAGAGCTTAAAACTGATTTTAAGAAAATTTTGTTGAGTGAGCCCCTGCTTCCCCCTAAAATATCATCAAAAACAAAGATTACATAAAATTGCATTTTTCCTACACTATTTTCAAATATTTCTGGAGGAAATTTTCTAGCTTTTTTTTTCCAATTAACTTAATCTTCACCCCTTATTTGGACAAACATAGAATGAAATTTTATTTTGGTGTTTCAATTTCAAACTTTTTTAGTGTGAAACTACACCTATCTATATTTATCGTTGCCTAAGTGAGCTTTAAAATATGTTTTTAGAATGAAAGGCTCCCGAATCTCCTTCCCCTTACAATACCATAAAAAAGCTACATATTGCCTTTCTATCTTTATTGTCGAAATTTTGTTGGCAAAGTCTGCAAACACTTCCCTTAACGTGACTAAAAAAAGATTCATCCATAGGCCTTCAAGCTTGAAACATTTCCTTTAGAGGTTTAGTCCAACTGTCGCTATAATAGATAAGACATATCTACTTCCCCCCATGGGCAGATTTATGGGGGGGCAGAGGTGGCAATGCCCCCCAGTTTTGGGAGGACTTTATATACTAACACATCTTCGAAAAAAAAATTTTAAAAAATCATTTTTTTTTTTGACTAGTTTAAAAAGGAGAATTATTATATTTGGATTATTATTTGGATTTATTGGAGGGGGGGGCATAGGGGCAATGCCCCCTTGTTTTGGGAGGACTTAAAATAGTAAAAACACATCTTCCAAAATATTAAAACAAAAAAAATCATTTTTTTCTTTTTTGAATAGTTCAATGAAAAAGAAGAGAATAGCGAGTGCCCTTTTCTGATGGGAGAAAAGAAAAAAAAAAGAACATTGAATACAAATAGTACAACTGTCATTTTGGTGCTAAATATATGCCTATTTTCACTATTTTGGACTGAAAACCATTTGGGCAAGTATATAAATGAAAATATAGGCTAAACGAGCTATGCATTCAGCTGCAACACTTATAATAATTGACAAGTATTAAATTAGAACCTAAAACAAAAGGAACCCCCTTCCCCATTTGCTCTAACAGAACAATCTACTCGTTATGATTTGTTTTCTTTCTCAGAATGTTTATTTTCAATTTGCGTGACTTCAAAAACGAGATATTTTGTGTGCTTACAGACAAAAGATTTTGAAGAACCTTCTGGAATTCACATGTTCAGATTGGTAAAATTGTAAAAATCCTTTAACCGTAAAAACTGACGAATTTTCGTGAAAATTACAAAAATCTGCAGGTAAGAGTGAATTACATATAGGGCCGGATTTGCCTATAAGATAAACAAGCTATAGCTTCGGGCTATTTCTTTGAAGTGGGTCCGTAACTCGCAAAAAATTGCATGATTTGTTCTTTAAAAAATGAAAAGTGCTTGAAAAAATTAATTTCATTTTCAAGTGCTTGAAAACCTTGAATATTTAGAAATGTGTTGCTATAAACCTGAAATTTTAAAATTTCTAACAAATGGTAGGGGGAGGAATGCCATATGTCAAATTCAGCTCTTTGCTCAGCTCATCCTGCTTTAAAAGTGTAAAAATCATGGTGCTTAAGTTTTTAACATATTACTTGAAATAAATTTTTGTGACTCACATGTTTCATACCTTGCTATTTATTTAATCCCAAATGCAGTATTTTCGAAATTCTTTTGTATTGATTGCTTTGATCTTGCTTCTACTGCATATTGTTAATCTGTTTAGCCCGGAAAAAATGATACACTACCTCTATTCATTTCGTTTTCTGCACTGCTTATAATTAAAAACAAGGTTGTTGTAATGAGAGAATTCTATAGTTTTTTTTTTCTTTTAAACTTAAAGTAGTTTTTTTTTTTTTTTTTTGCAAAGTTTGAATAATACTGTACAATTGTGTAATCAAGAACTCAATTTCAGAGGCTGGAAAGTGCAAATGAGGTGCCTTAAATTATTAAATGTTTTAAAATCCTTGAAAAGAATTGGTGCAGTATAACCTACTAGGGCTCATGCCAAAAACCCAATCTATCCAACCAAACCTTGAAAATAATTAGACAAGTCTTTGAAACTCCTAAGCAAAGTGTGCTTCAATTTTATTTCTTATCAAGTGTGTAAATTATGAATTGTTCTAATACGTAGTATGCTACTCTCATGTTACATATTTTCTAAATCTGTATAGCATTTCTTTTAAAGTATTAACTTACATCACAAAGCACATTTAAGTCATAAAACTTAAAAATAAAAAAAAATATTTGTCTTTTTTTCCCCCGAGATTTTTTCTATCCAATTAACCCTTATAAGGCTTTGAAATGCAGAATTTTATATCCATTTTACAAATTTCCTCCAGGGGACAAACCCCCGGACCCCTACCATTAGGGAATATTCTCTGTCCTACTTAAAAGGGAGCCCTGCGTCACTCTCTTGATACCAGTCGCCTCTCTTAAGGTCAATTCAAATAGGACAGCATGAAAACACATTAATGAAAACGACACAAAAAAAAAGATAAAGCATGGCCTTATGCATCACAGGAAAACAGACCAAAACATCTGGGGGGGGGATTTAAAATGTTGCTGAAAAAAAAAAACCCTGCCCCCCCAGGAACTCAGTCCTAAATCCGCCTATGCTTCCCCCTTTAGGTGGTTCAGGTAATGGACCACATACATCCATATAACATAATTGCAAACATTTATCTCACCTTTTGAAAGATTGTGATTTAAAAAATATTCTACTTGTTTTTGCTAAAATAAGACTCATACCCTTCATCTACTACATTTAGTTCAGGAATACCGCAAACACTTTTATTCTTACTTGTTTCAATGATGTATTTATAATTAACATGACAAAACCTATTGTGTCGTAATTTTGACGCTAACTACTGCCATTTGAACCGAAATATTGTTGGGATGTTGTTGCCACCTATCACCTCCCAAAATGTACAATATGGCCATTTAGTCAAAGTTTAGGGATTTTTTTTTTTTTTGTTCAAACGATGAAAAAATACAGAGTGGATTCACTTTTCTGGTTTGGATGAAACGTAAGAAATTTGAACCTTATCGGAATTTTGAAATTGAAGTTATAAAAACAGAGTTTTAGATATTAATTGGGAAGGTTCGGTGGCTTCGATTGGAGCAGTTCGGTGGTCCCTCCCCGATATTTTTTTCGAAATTGAAATATCAAAAAAGCAACTGTAGATACTCTTCTGTTATGTAAAAGAGAGTGGACGAGTTCGAGGACTCTCCCCCAAAACGCTTTCAAAATAGTAGTTCTAAAAACCAGGTTTTAAACTGTCACTATCTGTGATAATGTTAGGGAGATTTCCCGAATCTCTTCTCCACCTATCTAGGATTAGCTAATATTCTGAAATTGAAGCTCTAAAATTGCAATTAGGGCCGCCCTTCGTAACGTTAGGGAAAGGAATTTTCGGAAGCACTCTCCAAAAACATTTTTCCAGACTGAAACCCTGGAAATCAAATTTAAGACTATCTTTAATGATTTTGACGAGAGAGGATGAGGGACGCTTCACTTAAATGTTCCAACCTGTTGCTTTAGAAATGCAATTTTGATTGATATTTGGTAATGTTAGTGGAAGGAGTAGTTAGGTGGCATTCTCCCGGCAGTTTTTCGAAATTAACAGTTCTGGAAACTCGGTTTTAGATGACTTTTAATGACAAAGAAGACGTTTTTTGGGTGTTAGTCAGGGTTCACCGATATATATCCGATATTTATTTTGAAAATATCATGATATTTTCAATATTTATTTTTTCAGCTATGGTAATTCCAATATAAAAATTATTAATCATAGTAATGTTCATTTCTTATTAAAAATAAATAAAAAGTTACTATATTTTAATTTATTAATACATCATTTACATAACTAGGTAATATAATATTCCTTTTTATTTTATATTCATAAAAATATTAGCAATGCAATAATTTTAATTCATATTAAACGTGCCCAATTAAATATTAAACGTTAGTCAGGAAAAAAAAAAGGAAATGTCTTATGACTGTGCAACAACTAATGCATATTTTTTATTTCGGAATCATATACAGGGTGTTCTCTTTTAACCTGCAAGACCTTTATTTTCACAACTGTTAGTCCTAGATGTATACCTCCAATTGCAAAAATGTTCAAAAGCAGATGCAGGGTTCAGATATTGAAAGTTTGAAGTGAAAATAAAAAAGTCAAAAAATACGAAATTTAACTTTTTGTACGGGCCTCAGGTCCCCTAACTTATGTTCGGGGAAATAATCTCCATTAAAAAAATAATTCCAACGCAAAAAGTTCGAAATTAGTTCGACCAATATTCACAGAGATATGAAACGCAACATTTTGTGACTTAAGCCACTTTTCACTAGCCATAGATAATAGCTTTTTGAGGGAAAATATAGTGGTCAACAAGAGTTTAAAATTAAATGTGTGAATAGTGTGATTTTTCAATTATTTGAGGTTTTGTTGTGTGTTTTTTGCGTATCACTGCATTTGCATTTATTTTTGAATAGCAATGAAAAATATAAATAAATTGCTTTTCTTACTTTGACAACCTTTCATTCTTCTTATTAGAAAAAAAAAATTAGCATATCAGGCTACAAATACTGTGGAATCACCCCATATGCAAATTATATTATCATACAACAACTTGCATTATCAAAGTTAGTATTTTAACATACAAGGATAAGGTGGGGGGAGGAAATTGCATCATAATTTAAGTATGAGAATTTTCTAAACAATTTTTGCTGAAAATTTCAATTAACTTCCTGAAAAGTTGAAAAAATTGTTTCAATTTTTCTTGAGTGGAAATAAATCACTTTGGGGGGGGGGGGAGGCGTTTTTTTTTCCAAAATTTTCGTTTTTTCCCCCGACAATTTTCATCTCTACTAACAATTAACCAAGAAGGCATGCAGTGAAGCACAAGCATTAAAAAAAATTTCGGTTCTTTTTTGGGATGCACCGGGTAGTGGTCTTAATGGATTCCGGATATCCTGTGTCTCCTCATTTGCCGGATTCAGACATTCAGACTGATATCCCGCGGATATCCGGCTTTACTGTTACTTTTAGTTACATTGCTTGTTCTCATATTTTTGTGTAACACTGCATCAAAATAATAAATCGAATTTGTTTCGCACATCATTTCTTTAAAAATATATTATTAGTGAACAGTTTTATAATTCACATCTATTTTTACAATAAGTCATAGTTGTAATTAGACTTGCATGACGTAGAAAAAAAAAAAGTAGAAACAAAATAACCTTGTTATAAAGCAATACATTCTCTTGCTTCCAGTTTTGTAATGACATAAACATAATTTTGCTTTGAAATTCTTTTTATTAAGAATCGTACGCATGTAAAAGATATTTAACATATAAGTAGAAAAAGAAATTATTAAAACAGGCCATCTTCACTATTTTAAAAACAAATTAATAAACTTAGCGTTAAAACAATCAACTTAATTTTATTTTAATCCCAGAAAATAAAGTTTCACATTCTTTAAAGGTGCAAACCAACATCTTAAATTTTTTATTAAGAGATTCATGGTAAGCACATTAACTTTCTAAAAAACAAATTTATAAATTCATACTAAAATAATAAACTTTAAATTTTACTTTACATCCAAAAAATAGAGGCACACATTCTTAAAAGAAGCAAAGTAAAGTCTTAAATATATTATTGAGAGCTATATGGGTAAACAAGTTAACTTTTTAAAAAGCAAATTTCATAAACTTATATTTAAATAATCAACTTAAATGAATTTGAGAGAATTTACGAATTCCAGACCGGAGCAATGACTTATCTTTTTGATATATAGAAACAATTTTTCTATGTGTATGGTCATGGAAATTTGCTGGAAATTCGATATATAGAAAAATTTCAATTTGTGGAAGTTCAATATAGAGGCTCAACTGTAGTTAAAAACTTGTGCATCATTCCCTGTGAACTGGATGAATAAAATTAGATTTTACAAATTTATGTCAAGCAGTGCTAATAAAATTTACGGGATCTACTGTACCTTGGTTTTGATACATGAAAGTTTTAGAACCAGTAATGGTCCAGGAGGTTTGAGTATTTTCTTGGGAAGAGTTGTTGCAAAAAGTACCTCCAGAATTTGCATGAGTATAAAAATGATTTTTCCTCATAGGTGGCAATTAGGACTGAAAAGTGGGAGGGGGGGGGGGGCAAAAAAAAAACTCACAACTAAAAACCATAAGTTTTTTACCTGCAGCAAAAAAATGAAAGAGAAAAAAGTTATATGCCCTCAAAACTAGCCTTAGTAAAATTTGAGTGGTAATTGATGCAAATCTAACAGCTTAACTCATTTGCAATGTACATACATCCCGGCAAGTTTTTGCCTTAGCCCTGGCTTAGGGATGGTAACTTACTGCTATAAAAAGCTTCACTCATGCTTTTCTTAAGATTTTCATGAATTATGTTCATAATAACTTTCCCCAAAGAAACACTTAGACATGAATTTGACTTGCATTATTTACCCCAAAGTATTTTGATGTCAAACACTTGGCAATAATTTCATTAAGAAAGTATGGCCGTTTAAGTAAAATAATTGATTTACTAATATCTAAACAATGAATACATAACTTAAGTTACTGCTTGCATTAAATAATGTTTCGTTAACAGATATACAAAGTAAAATAAATAAATGAACCATCAAAAGGGTTGGAGGGGGGGGGGGGTTGCCTCCCGAATTGCAGTCACTCTTGCTGCTTTATTACATGATGAAATAACATGTACAAAAGTTGAAAGCATGGGAGCTGCAAGCAAATTAGTAGGCACATGTTAATTTAGAGAATTCTGTTCTATGTACCAGTTTCTATCACTTATTTGTTGTCCCATTTATCATAAACTTGACCTGTTATATCTTAGTACTGATTGTGACAAGTTTTGAATTTGGTTTAACACTTAGATATGTACAACAGCCTGGGAAAGTATGAAAGTCCTTGAGTTTTACAAAATTTTTTCAAGACCTTGAAATTCCTGGAATACTAAAACAACCTGCTAGAACACATGGAAAGTCCTTCTGTAACTGTTTCCAAGTCACAAAACTGAATACTATGAGTTTTGTGATCCACTTAAGAAATAAATTGGGAATTAGCTTAAAAGAAAAACACAATCAGCATCAGACAAGAAATATCACTAGTTACATGTATGCATAAATTAGAAAGTAGCTCCCCTCCTTTTTTAAAAAGCTTTGCTGCACTTGGTTTTTTTTCCCTGCCCCTTGCAAAACCAAAATTACAAATATGTGTTTTATACTACTTACAATAACAAAATGTCAAACATTATAAAACATTTATACATATTAAATATTTTTTGAGTAATTCTTTTAATATTTAAAAGTTATATCTTTTAAATTAGTAAATTTATTAAAAATTGTGTAAAATTAGTAAATGTATTAAATTTTCAAAGCCAGCTTCCCCCCCCCCCCCTGATTCCATAAAGATTTTTAAGCTATTTAGTTTTTATGCCAGTAGTCTAATACAATAGGCTTCGCTTAATGTGATCACTTTGGGACAAATGTAATTTGATAACAATAACTGACTGATAACAATATCCGAATATAATCCAGGACGCCCAAAATGAATTTTTTTTCTATTAAGAAGCATTGATTGTCACAGCTGCAAATTACAATGACTCAACTGAACGCAGTTTTAAACTATAAATTAACTAAATTAGCAGAATGGAATAGCTCTTTTTTCCATCGATTAAACTATCCATCCGATACTACAGAGTCTGTCTTTTTTGTCCATTTTAAAAGCAAGATCTTCTGCTTTTTGTCGCATTAATGGACCGTTTACTTGCGCATCCTTTTCCCTGACATTCACATACCACAGTTTCAAAGCAGATTCAACTTCACTATCTTTTCCAGCACGATTTCGCTTTTTGTTTAAATTTTCATTTGGCTTCACTTAGTTTTCAATCTCGTCACTCATCAGCTCTTCTGCAGCATTTCTGTGATTCGTAACGGCAAAATTGCTAAAGCGTTTTGAAATGTCATTTTTTTCCCTTGACAGTTGAATCATTGCGTCTTTTCTAAATTTTTGAAATGTTTGACCGTTTAGAATGAAGTTTTCAGTGTAAGCAGGGAGAAAAATCTTCTGCTTTACTGATAAAAAGGAAACTTGTTTTCCTGGAAGCTACGTGTCAGTATTTGCCTTTGTATTTATGTTGATTGAGGAGAAAAAAAAGAGGAAAAAAAATGAAATTTTATGGAAAGGTAAAAACAAATGAAGGCAGTGATAACAATATCCAATTTTTTTAACACATGGTAATATAGAAGTGTTCCAGGGCTTCGTAATTTGAATAATATTCAGTAAATGATAACATTTACCGTGATCACATCAAACGGCGCCTACTGTAATACAGGAGAAATATCAAGACTTTTTCTTCCCTCAGTGAAGGAATGCCTTATTTCTCCTTCACTTGGGTGTTAATTCTGAGGAAAGTAATTAAGGAGGACAGAACAACCACCTATATATCTCTAGTTCTATGAGACATTCTATCACCTGAGCAAAAATTGTATTTAAAATTTTGTATAGAATATTTGGTTTTTTACTTACTTTGAAAAAAAAAATGAAATATTGCATTTGTAAGTCGTCAATCAAAATTCTACTCTTGCCGCTTTAGCAAACAGGTGATGAAAATCTGGGTTTTTGACATTGGTAGCAAAAACTAGCCAACCCCGCACTAAACTAATTGTTGCATTAATATTCAACCAATAGGTGTTGTAAATGTTTAAGAATGCATTCTTACAAAACATTTTACTTTTTTGTTTCTCTCAAACTTTCAATGAATAATTAAATAAACCAGTATTTTTAATTTAAATCTGTTGAAAAGAAAATGAAGCCTCTTTTAATCAATGATTATATCTATGTTTAGTGAGTTTTTGAAGTTATATTTTATTGTTATACAACAAGATTAATTAAAAATTTTACTAGTTACATTTTCTTTTGACTTAGATCATTCAACATGAAGCTCAATACTACACCAAGGCATTATATGCCATTGCCTCAGAATCAAAGTGATGATGATGAGTCTGGACCTGGAAAAGAAGATAAAAATGATAAGCTAAGCTTTAAAAACCCTTATGATGCTTCTGAATGTTTATCTAAGAGCATTAGGGAATCTGAAACTGAAGTATGCACGAAGACTCTTCCTATGTCTCCTTTGCGGATTGTTATGTTTATATTGTCGTTGATTTTATGCGTGCTTTTTGTTGTTGTTTTTGTATTCTTCCTGCCTTGCAACATGCCAAATGATTTGAATGGAACATGTCGTTTAACAAACAAGTGGAGATCTATGTTTTACAATATATGTAAGTGAAAGTGTTCAGATCAATATGTTACATGCACATGTATTGTAGATATAAAACATACATAAACTAAGGCGAATGCAAAGCTTCACAATTTCAATTAGTCTAGGGATTAAATTACCCTCAACTTCAATTTAGAGTGTTAGATTAGACAGATCCAGCCAATGTATGTATGGAAATAGTAAACCTGAAATGAAAATGTTACCAGTTCTGCGTTACTGTTACTATAGTGTTCGAATTAATTGGAACAAAACTATTATTTTGTGGACTTTCAAGTTCATTGTCAGCTCCAGCAGGCACCACTAAGCTATGCTATTTGTCTTAATGAGGTCAGGATGTCAATTTTGATTGCTTGGAACTGGTTTAGATGTGAAATTATGAATGTTGAACACTTCTTCAGATCACCTCTTCAGGATCCAGATCATATGACGGAGTGGGCTTATAAATGGGGTATGGCTGTTAATGTTGGGAAATGTCAAGTGCTCCATTTAGGGCATGGAAAAGAGTGTACAAGTTATTATTTG
The DNA here is from genome assembly GCF_026930045.1 of Uloborus diversus. Lineage (NCBI taxonomy): Eukaryota > Metazoa > Arthropoda > Arachnida > Araneae > Uloboridae > Uloborus > Uloborus diversus. The sequence goes on along the minus strand of NC_072733.1, from coordinate 55,161,318 downwards.
CAAGGTTCAGTCATTAGTCAGGCAGAAAAAGTTACTGATCTGGGTGTCTTAATAAGTCAGGATTTAAAGTTCAGCCAACAGTGTAGCGTAGCTAGCAACAAAGCCAATAAGATGCTTGGGTTTATCAATAGATCTATTTCAAACAAATCTAAAGAAGTTCTTCTGCCCTTATATAGAAGTTTGGTAAGACCCCATTTGGAGTGTGCTGTTTAGTTTTGGTCTCCTTATCTTAAGAAAGACATTAATGTATTGGAAAGGGTTCAAAGGCGGGCTACAAGGCTAATAAACGGACTTTCTCATTTCGACTATGATTCCAGGCTTAGAAGGCTAAAAATGTACAGTCTTGAGCAAAGAGACCAAGGGGACATGATTCAGTTGTTTAAATTTATTAAAAGAAAAGATGTTACGGGGCTGAAGTTAAGCACTGAAAACTGGACAAGGGATCATTGTTTTAAGCTATTTATATATCAGGCTAACATGGATATTAGGAAAAATTATTATTTTAGCAGGGTAGTGGGACCTTGGAAGAGCTTACCGGCAGGGCTGTGGAGTCGGAGTCGAAGAGTCGGAGTCGGACTGATTTTGGGATAAAGGAGTTAGAGTCGGAGTCGTTAGAAAACATGCCGACTCCGACTCCGACTCCGGGCTTCTTTTTTTCTTTCCTTTTCACTGACTCTCCTTGCATTTTTTAAAAACTGATTACCAATTGGTTCGATTACATGTATAAAAAGATACTAATGAGAAAATAACTGCCATTGTGGCAATTATCTAGCTTGAATGCTTACCGAACTTTCTGTAGCCGTCCCCTAGTTTGCTTGCTTTTTAACTTAACTAATAGCAACTGTCAGCAAACGGTTTTGTTGCCTAACATTTTCAAGTAATCACTTTCAAATAAAAATGAAATATAGTGTTTTGTTCGATCTCACTTATAAAATAGTAAAAGAAACGTAACAAATTAGTAAGTCGACACCCGTAGCTAAGGTTGAAACGTTTAAGTGTGATCGGCAAATTCAAAGAAGTTCTGGCGCGAAAGCACGAATCCAAAAGATTCGATGAAATAATCTAATGATTTTTTCTTTATTAAGACTATTTCTGTAAGCTTGGTTCTCACTGAAAAGTATGGAACAAAATAAGTAAATGATTTCTTGATTACAACACTCAAGAATAGCAGTTAATCTTAAAATCTTCATATTTAGGTTGATTCTAAAGCAGCCAATAAAATTTAAATTAAAAATTTAGCGAAGAAGAAATATAGGTATAGTAAAAGTTATTCGTACAAATTTGTATACCGCCGCGTTTTATGTAAAATTAGCTCCTGACGTATATGTGCCCTATTTTCGTTGAAATTTTTTTGATGAAATATAATTTAAAATATATTCGTGAAAATTTTCAGAATTAAAGTATTAATATTTTTTTATAAACTCTGAAATTAACTTTGGGTGTCATCGACCAGATGGGTGTCACCCGGGGCAAACCACCCCCTCTCAAGAACTTGGATTTAGAAAAAAAGGTTTTTTTTTTCTCTCAAGTTACAGCTTTCAAAAATTGAAAGCACACGATTTGATCAATATCTATTTGTTAAACATTAAAGGTGGGAAAATTACAGATAATCCTTTTTAAAAATTTTAAAAGGGATTTTTAAGTCATCTCACTTTTTAACTCGTAACTATTGGAAAGTTTGATTTTTAAATTGAATTTCTAACGTTGTATGGCGTCTTGGGTTTACAATAAAAAAAAAATGCGAAATTTTCATAAAAAGGAATTAATATTTCAATCTGTGTTAAGAGGTTTTCCCCCTTCCCTTGAATGGAGAGAGGGAGTTGAAAAAATACAATTAAAAAAATTAAAAAAAAATCGGAGTCGGAGTTGGAGTCGGGCGTTTCAAAATCCAGGAGTCGGAGTCGGCCATTTTCTTTACGACTCCGCAGCCCTGCTTACCGGAAGAGGTGGTAATGAGCACGGGAGTAGATAGTTTTAAGAGGGTCATTGATCTTCACTGGGGATTGTAAATTGACTAGGACCAGTATAGCTGGGTCCAGAGCCTGTTTTTGTATTTGTTTCTGTGAAAGGAGAAAATCCCATTTTGCATTTGTTAGTTTTAGTATGCTAAAAAAAGATAACTCTTTGAGAGTTTACAAAGATTATCGTACTTAACAGTCATATCAGCATCTATAGCTGTAAAAAATACAAGATTAGAAAATAGAGCTTCTGAAGAAATGAATTTAACTGAATTATCTCCTCTTCAAAGAAAGGGTAAATGTGAAAGAGAAAAGAAAAAACTGCAAAATAAGGTAGTTCTTATTCTGAAAAGCATTATTATTAGACCTACAAAACTATTCAATACATTATGAGTTATTTATCGCCTATTGATGTTGATATTCATTGTTTGAGACTTCAGGGAAGACCTCTCACTGTCGGTCAGAAGAAAAATTTTCAAATGTTCAATTTTCAGTTAACAACCGCAGGATATATTTTTTACCCCATGGATTTGTGCCTGTTACGGTCGATTGTCTTTGGCATTGTCCCCCCTCTGACTCTCTAGGTGTTGTATCCCTATTTCGTACACTATAATGAAAGAATGGAAAATCTTTCCTCCCACTAACATATCTGCCAACTTTTACGATTTAGTCATGCATTGTAAGATTTTCGGACGTTTTGTACGATTATAAGGTTTTATGGCAGATTTGTAAGATTTTAAATTTTTTTGGTTTTAATTTTGCAATAAATGTCGAACGGCTGAAGTTTCCTTTTACTTCCAGTACTTTTGAGAACAACCCCTAAAAGCATGATTTAGACAATGTTGAAACGCGCAAAAAATCTCTTATTTTTAAATTTTTTTGTTGCTTATAAAAGCACAGATCAAGTAAAGGTGAGGATTTGAAAATATAATACTTTAAATTTTAATACTTTGCTTTATAATGGTCAAAAAAGCGTAGAAGTATAGCCGCCGCATGCATTGTAAGATTTTTTAAGTTGGCATGTTGGCAGCTATGCACTGAACTTTTTCCTCTCACAGAAACAGACTAAATAATTTTTCAATATTCCCAACTTCTCATCTAGATTAGTTTTGAGCAGTTAAAACTGACATCCAGATGACAATAAGACAACCAGAATTGTTATGGGAACCCACTGCAGCTAGCTGGCAACCAAGTTGAAAGTCCTCTAAAAATATAATATATAAGTGTTTATACAGTAAAACCTGCCTACAACGATCCTGTTGGGACTTTATAGACAGGTTATCATTATAGACACTTTGATTATTTATGCTAAAATTTTGATGGGACCAAGGAAAATATAGTTATAGACAGGTTTATTGTTACAGACAATATTGTTATACACAGGTTTCACTGTATTTTGCATAGGGTTCAGTCTAACACATTTAATATCCCCTCCCTTTCATGTGCATATTTATCTACTTAAGTTTATTTCGTTTAATGCTATAACTCTCTCTTTTTTACATTACTTAACGCTATGTGCTGTCAGTATGTGTAAGTGTTTCAGCTTACATGCAGTGTCAATGTTGCCTTTTCCAATGCCCCAATGGTGTAGTTTTGTGAATTGATATTTATGATCAGTATACTATTAATAATTTTAAATAAGGCAGTGTTGATTTTGATTTGTTATGTTTGTGATTCATTTCTATTGCATACTAAATGAACAGGTTACATAGTTATTTTGTTAATTGCAACATTCATAATGAAGAATTCTAAATTAGGAAAAAATTTTGTATAAATGGTTACTAGTGCAGATCTAAAAACCAGTAACGTTAGTTGATTTGAAACAGTAAGAGTAGATTTAAAACTTAGATTTTGACTAGTCAAGTTCAATTGGCCTTGGGATGTCATTGGAACGGAAAGGGAAGAAAAAAAATAAAATTTTCTAAAAATAGACTTTTTAACTAAATTAAAATGGGTGCATCATTGGCAAAAAAGATTCTTTTGCAAGTGTGAATGCTTAAGGGTAATCAAGAGTTTACTGCATTTCTTTTTTTTCCCTCTGCTTCTTAAACATTATTAATCTACCTACAACTGTGGGAATTAAATTTTCGAATATTTCTATACAGCCTAATATAGCCTTATATTTTGAATATTTCTGTACAGCCTGATATTTTTGGCTGAAAAAAGATGTTTTGATGCTCATCTTGGAGAACTGTTTTAAAGAAATATGAGAACAACATTGTCTTTTGTATCATTTTGATTTGTTTCAAACTTAAGAGCTCTAACAAACAATTCCCATTAAGTACCATGTTCTAAGAAAATCTCTACAAGATGGTTGAAAAAATAACTAATAAATTTCAACAGATGGGGGGGGGGGGGGGGGGGGGGGGGCGGAGCCACACTAATTTTAGGGCAGTAGATTGTGTAAAAAGAACAGTGACTCTCAAACATCCTCTGCCAAGTAGTGTTTTTGATCTGAAGGGATCTTGTTTACCAGTAAATGGTTGGTTTGAAGTTTGGTTTGTTGGTTGAATGGTTGGTTACCATAGTTTTTTTTTTAATGATACCACGTGGGAACTAAAAATTCAAATGTATAATCCATTGAAAAGTTGTGCAAAAATTTCATGTGACTAATTTTTGAATTTTTAATTCAACATTAGTAGGTACAAAATATATTCTTTTTGTCGTGGTGATAAAAAGGTTAGCTTAGTACTTTGCTTAATACTGTTCTAATTTATTGTGTTTATTTATCTAGAACTATTTATTTTAACTTTTTTAAATTTTGACTTATAAGTACTACTGGTGTGAGGAACAGTAAGTTTAGCTTTTTTCTTACAAACAAGGAAACAAAGCATATTAAGATAAATTAATATTAATAATTAGATATGTTTTCAATATTTTTTTACAATCATTTTTCTCATTTTATTTTCCATTTTCCTCTTAACTTCCAGCTTTCTCCTCATCGTTGAATTTTGTAAGTAAAACATATTCCTCCAATGGAGTAATAATTTTTGCTTATAAGAATGAAGAAGTGGGCTTGGTAGGAATAGATGCACCCACTGGCAAAGAAAGATGGAGATTACCCTTACATGGCATTCCGACCTCTGTTTCCTTGTAATATCGACATTAATTTTGATCACATATCTGAATGCTTAGTAGTTGGAAATAATGGCCTATTTACTGCCATTGATGCAGAAAAAGGTGAGTGATTCATATATTTTGTATTTTCCTTTTATTTTTTTATTTCCTTTTGTTCTGTTTTCCTTTTATTTAACCTTTGGGAAGAACTTAATGCAAAACTTTAAACGTAAGTTTTCTATGTGTATATATGCAAGTTGCTTTTATTTTAATCATCAAAAGTAAGATTTATTTTTATCATTTAACAAATTTATTATGTTGATTAATTGATGCTTTTTCTGAGAGCAGAAAAATGAACAAAAGTAGTTGTTGCCATTAGTATGATGCATGCTTCCTGGTGTTAAAATTTGAATTGTGTATGCTAGATAGTTATTTACACTTTTTATCTTAATTTAATTTGCAAAAAAAACTTTATTTTCATATGTGATAAAATTAAAGATTTTATTTCAATAGTTTGAAGCTTATTTTAATGTGAAACTATTTTTTTAAATACATTCCACTGAAAGAAAAATTTACTTCAGTCACTCAATTAAATTTTAATCCTCTTCAATAAAAGCAACTGTTGAATTCAACTTTAAAAACAGCATCAAACTTTATATATGAGTCATTCCATGCGAAATGAGCAAAATTCGCAAAAAAAGTGGTGGCCGCATGGTAACAGATTTTTATGAAATTTGGGTATACAGGTTCCTTTTATGCCTATACAAAAATATCTGAAATATTTTTGCTTAAAATTTTTTATTTAAATAGTTACATGCGATTGAAAATTGGTCAAATTGAACAGCATTCTCAGAAATGCTAAATATTGCACTTTTGAAGGCTTGTATCTTATTAACTATTTTATGAAAACATAAAAGTTATGTTTTTGCAATCTATGGAGTAGGGTAATCAATCTGATATCAGTAAAATTTTTAAAGTTATTGTAGTTAACTTTTAACTGAGTTTCAAAAACTGAAAATATTTCAATTTTCTCACAATTAAGCATTTTTATTTTTTAATCTCAATCTTTAAGGAATGCCAGGGGTCTGGCCAGAGGATATTTGGGTCCGTTAACGGACCCTTCACAAAAATCCGATCAACCAAAACGAACCTTTCACAAAATCCCGATCAAACAAAACGGACCTTTCACAAAATTCTGATAAACGAGATCGGATCTGTCACAAATTGTTTATTGAAAGAGCAAATCTGAAAGCAAAATAATGCATATTTCTGTGTAGAAACCGATAATTTTTGGAACCTTTTTTTAAGTCAAATTAGAGGGATCAGCTTATACAAAATCAGCTAATTTTGAAAAAAAAAAAAAATCGGCACTCTTGCGATGCTCCTGCAAGCGATAAATAATTGCTACTGCCAAGTAAATATAATGGTTGTTTGTTTTATCACAGCTAATTAGCAGCGGTGTTGTTGTAAACTTTTTTGAAAAGGCATTGGTAAGCACTGTTCTCCGCTCATGATTTAATAAACAATAATAATATATATCTGCGAAATGAACTTAGAACTGCAAAGGGATAGTAAAGGTGAGGAAAAAATATGATCGCTTCAGATAGGGTTACCAATTTCAAAACTCACCACTTAGCGTCTGGCGTTGAACCTTTATAATGACTTGATTAGGAAAATATTCTCATCATTTTGTTGGCTTGTCAATATTTGCGTTTTTACGGTGCGGGTGCGATGTCTAATTGCTATTTTGGGAGAAAATTATATGGGTTTTGATTTTTCGATGCTAACAAGGATGATGAACTTTAAATTAACTTTTTTAATTATCTTTTTTTTCTTTAGATGTCTACATTTTGAAAAACGCAATCTTTTAAACATCCGATATGAGAATCATATTTTGTTCTTTTTTCAAGCTAACTTCGCTTTATTAGGATTCAAATAAATGAAAAGTCTCTTTATTTCTGTTATTTATTTTTTTATTTATTTTTTTGGTCAACTGTGTCCACAGATATTAATGATATGTTATCATAGGACTCTAAAATGCAATTTTAAAATAATTTTATCAAAAATATTTCTTTTACAAGCAGTTTTTATACTTTTGATGCCGATCTCTGCATCCGCTATGGGAATCCGATTTTTCGAATTTTTGATGATTATTACGCTTTGTTAAGAGGTAAACAATTGAAATATCTTTTTAATTTTGTAAAAATCACGGAATTTATAAGTTTTAAATGAAATTCTGAGCTTTTTAAGAGTCTTGGGTCAAAAAGTTGAATGCTGAACCCTATTCTGAATTTTGTTTTATTTATTTATATTTTTGTTATAATTATTTTAAATACTGTACAGAAATATATCTAGTATAATTTAACATAATGCAGAATGGTAGATAAATATTGATGTTTGAAAGAGCGATGCCCCCCCCCCCCTTCCCCGCCAAATATCAGAAAAAAAAATCCAGAATGATTTTCTCGTCATAGAAGAGGAAAACACGCAACTTCTTTAAGTTTAATTGATGCAGTTTGTGCCATCTCTAAATTCTAAAATTTCGTTTTAACAATTTTTTTTTTTTGCAAAATTTTTTGATTTTTTACAAAATTAATTCATATTTCACAAAATTATTTGATTTTTCACAAAAAACGGACCCTGTGAAAAATCCTGGACAGACCCCTGAATGCATTAGCTTTGATGAAATTAATACCCAATAATGTGCTAAGTATCATAAAAGAAATACCTTACTTTTGAAGTTGTATTTTAGCTCATTTGTCTTCAAAATCAGTTTTAAACTTAGTGACATTTTGTAAAATGATAATTTTCCCCTTCACGTACACACAAAAATTCAAATGAGGGAAAATTCATTTAACTTTAAAATTTTTCAAGAATATAGAGCTGTTTTTCTACTATTTGCTTGAAGAAACTCGAAATTGGTTTTTCATTTCCAAACGTAAAATAAAATTCAGAAAAATAGCATTTTCTTTCTGTTTTATGGGTCAATCCATACAGGTTCGACGGATGGTTGCGCTCGACTATTTTTAATTTTTTTGAAATTCATATCCCTAAAAGCTGCATATGAAAGATGTTTAAAACCTCTTTTATTTTTTCTCTCAACTTTGATTTTTTGGAGGTCATCAAAAGTGATTTTCGTTGTCAAAAATGGGACTTTTAGACCTTTGCATTTTGGCCAAAATCTATTTGAATTAAATTTATGACAGTTAATTTAACACTTTGATGTTAAAGTGCATAAGTTGATAGTCTTACATGCTGAGTTACGTAGCTGTACGTTAATAATTAAAATAATGGCAACAGGTTAAAGTTCAAGACCCAAATATAAAAATTTTACTCAATTCAAAGGGGGATAACTCACGTAGGGGACGGAAACACAAAATGAAATACGGCAAAAACTAATCTCTGGAACCATGCTAAAAAGAGTATGTAACTGTTGCTGTGTGTTTGTGTACCCTTTATAGATTACAGCCCCTCAAAATTGGGAAAAATGACAAAAATGATTTTTAGATCCCTATAAACCAAAAGGTGATTGAATTAAAAAAAAAAAATCCTGGCCAATTGAATATTCCATTCAAGTACTATACATGTTATACATATTGTTTTTTGTATTTGGTTTGTAAAAAAGTTACAGGTCTTTGAAATTAAGCAATTTCGCTAGTCAATTCACACACTAAAACAGAAATAAAAAGTGTAAAACCTTCATGGCACCTTCTTACGTATATTGTGCCCTATATAGTACATTATACTGAAAAAACATATTGTAATTTTCAAAATAATTATTTTAATTTGATAACTTAGAAATATTTGGACATGAATGAATAGATTATACTGTGTGGAACCTGTATGGATTGATCCTTATGTCAAATTACAAGAATTCAAAGAACTAGATAAACGACTAAATGATACAAAAGCAAGTAAAAATTAACATTTATTTCAATTTAAAAAAATGTACATTTCAGCATGTACTTCATAAACATGCTTTTGAGAAAATGTGAAACACGAAAGAAATGGATAGTTTTGCTAAACTTACAAAATAAAAAGAAGTAACTAATGAAATTTTACCTTAGTTCAAGTTACTCTAGTAACAAAAATACGCTGATACCAATGATTAAAATTTAGTAGCATCTAAAAGATACTTCAATATATTATGGAAAAAAAATTGAGTAAATTTGGAGCATTCCCTCATTTTCAAAAAAACATCTGAAATAGAGGAAAAAATGAAATTTTGGGAAATTTTCGATTTTTTTAAATACAATTTCGTCATCAAGAAATTCATAAACGGTTACTAAATTAGAGCAGATAGTTACGTATAGATAGTTTTTCAATCTGAATCATTTTTACTGTTATTTTTTCATTAAAAAAGCTAGAAGGGTGATTTAAAATCTGAAGTAAATTGGCAAAATTTCAATCTTTGTTAATATCTCAGATTCAAAAAAAGATCCGAGTAAATTTTACTTTGCTCTTTCTCAATAGAGATTTGTTTATAGATTGCGGAAATATTTATTTTTTAAGTGTACGTTTATAACTTATGGAGTTATTGATACACAAACTGGCAGCAATGAACTCTGAAAATTTAGGCATAGCATAAGGATCAACTTCTAATTTCAATAACAAAGCAACAAACAGTTTTTAAACTTTCATACTTTGCATTTCCTCATAGATATTCATGGTTTACCTAAATAAAAATTTTCATTGAAATCTGTGACATGTCAGCCATAGGTGATTTGCTCATTTCGCATGGAATGACCCATATTTTGATACAAGGATCCATCAAGTCTGGCTTCGGATATTCTGGCCACATAATGTTGGTTTATATCTAAAAGTAAAGTTGATAATCTGCGGTGTACCAGCTTTCCTGTTTCCGGTGAAGATACTTAAGGATAATTGACTACGAAATACTTTCTTTTTGTGTCCGAAATTAACTTCCGGAAATTTTTTATTGAAAGTTAACCTTCGAGGGTTGTAATTATTTTGTTTGTGTTGTCATCACCTTGTAATATAAAAAATTTTTTTTTTCTTATTTCATTTGAATATATTATTTCAGAAAAGGCATAAGTCATTTTTTTTTTCAAAATTGAGTTAGCTGTGGTTTTGCCATATTTGTATGTAGAGAAATCAATTAGTGTGACAGGGAAGTCTCTCCTTGTACGACAAAGCACTTTAGGTGTCGCATTTTTCGTTTCGTGCAGAAAAAGCATAAGTCCCAGACTTATGCCCTTTCTGCACTAAACATGAAGGAATAAATAGCAAGACGCAATGGCAAGATCATAGAACTAAATTTTTTGTCATAATGAAATAAAAACATTATTACATTAATGGCAGGTTACGGTAATGGTCAGTTTGGGGGGGGGGGGGGATCCAAAATCATAGTAAGATGCAATGTGAATATATGGCAAGATCATAAAACTAGATTTTTTGGCAAATAGCTCCTTTGATCTAGCATTATTGCGGTAATGGTAGGATAGTTAAGGGAGGATTCGAAATCACGACCTGGGTAGATATAAGGCAGAAAAGTATTGGAATGAAATTCGCTATTTTCTGAGGGATTTTATTAACATCGCTCTAAAAACAGAGAAAAAAACTACGCTTTCAGTGAGATATACTTTGGTCGAAATAAGAACAATACTGCAGGAAACTTTTTATACAAATAACATTGAAGAAATTTAGCAAGATTGCTGATGACTTTCCTTTTGGAGGACATTCATTTGTCCTTTTTCGACCGGGGTTTCAGGACAGCAAAACGAATGTCAAACAGATATGACAGATTATTACCATGTGAAATCCCATCTCTTATAAGTGAAATTCTGAAATTACATCATGATTCACCATCAAATCTGTTGAAAACAATGAAATCTGTAACTGCTAAAACGGGTGCCCTTCATTTTTTTAAGAGACTTATCTCCCAAATTGAGATTTTGAAGACTCTACTGGACGACAACTGTTTTCAATTTTTAACATTCATGATGTTTAAATATTCAATATAACACCACAGGAACGGATTCAGGCTAGCTATTTTATAGACTTTTCTGGAGCATATTACAAAGTAACGCTTGTCGGCTGAACTACCTTTGCCAATATCGAGTACAAAGGGAAAATTTTCATGTTGTAAGATGAAATAACAGATAGCAAGATAATTATTTAGTGAAATTTTGAACATAATCACAAGAAAATGTAGATCGAACATGGTACATAAAACTAGACAAGAAAAAGATAGGAGGATGTATTTGAATATGGTTTTATAATGTGAAATTTTTGCTTTTTTTCCTCAGTTTTAGTTTTTACCTTTTCTTTTAATTTTTTTTACACTATAATACTTATACACTAGAGGAAATTACAAGATGTATTTCCTTAAGATAATGAATGTATAATTATTTTTGTCACTTTCTTATATTATTTTTTGTTATCATAAATCTGTTTTACTTGGTTTACATTTTCATCACTCTAAACTAGCCGTTCAGCATATTTATTATAGAAAGGGCATAAGTCCAAATTATAGAAAATATTTTAATTTCAGTGACAAGATGAAACTTAATTTAAGGTGAGATATTTATCCTACTTGTGGCTAGATTAGCATTTTTTTTTTGGTAGAATTAGTTCGTTTATAAATGAAATACAGTCAAATCCCGATTTACAAGAGGGATGCGTTACAAGACTTTTCGCGTAAGTTAAAATTTCACGTTGTAGAAAAATGTATGTATACAATTTTTTTAGCGACATACCAAATTCTTTTTGACAGTGTTCAATGCCCCTTAAACTGCTTTAAAACATTTCTCAGCTATATATATATACACATTATTTTCTTACTAAAGAACTCAACTTTGCTGTTTTTAAAAAATAAAAAAAGCCATTTTATTCAACTTAAAATACTTTAAGATGCACAAAATGAATGATCAATGGGAGAGAAAGACATAAAATAAAACAACACGGGCAGTCACATTATGTAGTAATAATAAAAGCTGCACTATAATAGTACTGTACAGTAGATACAGTAATAATATTCATGAGTTGAAAAATAAAGATAGTGATGATTTATGCTCCATGATCAAATAGTTATTCTTTTTTAATACATTTTCAAATACGTTTGCTTTGCCTTTTCTTTTATAACGTTTCCATTTATGCAACAGCCTCTTTTCTTAATCTCTTTAATTCACAGTACAAGTACAGTTTCCATTTCCATAATACGTATTTGCTTTGCTTAGACACTACTCTGCAAGCTTCAATATTGAAACTAAGTTCTGAACTTATACAGATATTTTTGTTTCGACTTTTAACTGTACGTATGGAAGATTTCCTCATACTTAATGTCGTGCTACGGTCGATGTTTTATAGCTGTTCAAGCACATCGAGAAAATCTTTGGATGAAACAGCACACTAAGGTGCCATTATATTTCATCAACTTCAATAATTAGAATGAAAAAAAATAAATAAAAGATGCTAAGTGGTTATTTGATGCACTAACAACATGATGCGTAGACTAGTTTGGTGTGAGAACTTTCGCTGTCAGTGATGCTAAATAGATGTAATAACGTTTCACGAAATCAATATTTAGTAGCCAATAATAAAGGGGATACTTCCTTCCAAAAAAAATCGTGTTGTCAACAAGGAATTCCTGTTAGCTCTAAAGTTCATTACTTGTGAAAAATTAGTGTTATAGCCCTTTCATGTAAGTTAAATCGCATTGTAGCGAGAGTCGACTGTAATCAGGTTTTATTGATTCCTGAAAAGTTGCATTAGTGGGACTTATGCCCTTTCTGAAATAATTGATCCATTTGTAGAGAAAATGTTGTAAATATTGCTTTAATTTCTTCAAAAAATTATGTTCAAATAATTTTAAAGAGGGGTCAATAGCACCTATGGCTCAAGGTTTAAACTTCACATTTTTTTATGCATTTAAAATGACTTAGTAGATTTTAAAATGGCTTTAATGTGAATATCTTTTGAATTCATCATAATTATTAAAAAGAACAGTATTATAGTTTCTCTACAGTAAATCATGTCTTGGGATTGGAATAATAAATTGAAGTGAGGCAATGATGTAAATTCTAAATAGTAACATACGTTTCTATTAAAAGTTAAAAAAACAAACATATTAGCATTAAAATAAATCTTAATTGTTGGAAGAATCCCAATGTGCTTTGAGTAATCCGATGTTTACTCTAAGTGTTATTTGGATCTCTTGCATTTAATATATGGAGTTTCTTCATCTAGCTTTTACAGTATCTATGTGAAGCAAGCATCGCCACTAATGGGGCATATTTTCAGTACTTTTAGTTAATTTTTTCTCATTTGTTTTGTGTACTTTAAGTTTTTTGTTCAAGATTGGAATTTTTGTACCATTTGTTATTTTTAATTTGCTTGATGGTCATGATGTAATTGATCTATCGAAATTGAATTTCTGAACTCTTAATTCATTCATATTTCTTATTCATCATGACCATTTGAGCAACTCTGTAAATATTTATAAACAGGATATAAAGATTTTCTTTTAATCTGTTGGCTTTTACTTGTTCTATGAAGTGCTTTTATCATTTTTGTTTAATTTTTGTCTCTTATAACTTTGCATTTTTACAGGAATAAGTTTATGGTACCTGCATAACCATAGCAACTTGAACAATGCTGATGCAATTTATGGTGAAATGGTTGTTTCAGACTGTGATGCAGATGGCATCTTTGATATTGTTGTATCTTACAATATAAGCAGTGTAGAAAATATATTCTATTTAGCTGTTGTATCTGGAGGGACTGGAAAAGTCATTGGTAAACTTGTGGAACTTCCTCAGTGCAGGGGTCCTGTGACAACTTGGTTCCCTTGGAAATTAGGAAATAAAACAGATTTCATTCTGTATTGTCAAGGAGAAAAAAATGGTATTCTATACTACTTCTTTGAATTATGTTTTTTTGTGACTGAAATTATGTTCTGTAATATAAAAATTATAAAATAAATATAAAGAAATTACTGTAAGTGAAGAAATACACCTAAACGCTAAAAAGCTAGCACCTGTCTTCTTGCTTTAGAACTATCAGTATTGCATAGAGTAAAACTTTTATTGCAATGTAAAGGTGCTCTACTCTAGTCACTCCAAAATTGAACAATTACTTTAGGACTAATTTATTAAAAGGGAACATATCCATTTTCCAAAAATGTTCTGGAGGTGAAAAAAATTAATCTGACAGCAAAATAGTTTTGTCATATTTTCCAAGTACATACTAGAGTACGAAGGCATAAAAAATTATATCCCAGAGTAAGAAATTTGCATTCAAGGGATTCAGGGATATTACTATCTTTGTATATATGTGTGTTTTTTTGAAAAATGAGATAATGTATCCTTTTGAATAAAAAACTGAATATTGATAGTTCCAATTTCACCTAAAGGTGAACATGTAACCACCTCATATGCACTTGAACTTAAAATTAGCGTATCAGGTATCCATGTGGTTAACAGAGTATTTGAAATTTCGATCATCAGAACTTCATAAAATCCTTTCTTGGGATCAGAAAGTAAAAAGTTTTCTCAACTTTCTACTTTGTAGATATTCATGATTATACTCTCATAAAATATTTTTGAAAACACTCAACAAACTAAAGGTAGACTAGTTTTGGTAAGAAGAAAGAGTCCAAATTGGGGGGTTAAAACTGTTTTCTGATCAAATTAGACATGAATGTCAATGTAGTCTTCATTAAAATCAGTCGCAAATACCATGCAGCTTCTCTGATAACCTTGTTTCTCTAAGAAGGCTGTGAATGCGTTCTAACGCTGGCAAAATTTATTATAAATCATAAAACATCACCTGCCACCTAGCAGATGTTTTGTCTCTTTTCCAATTCAAAGCTAAAATACCGAATAGTGATTCAGAGACTTTGAATATGTACTCTTTTGAAAAAGAAAAAAACTTTGTTTTTCAGATTCATTCAAGATATGTTCCTTTTTGTTTGCAATAACCTAAAAAAAATGTAGGGGACGGATTTGTTACCTTTTGATAGAAAAGTTCTACTTTAACAAATTCTCCTTTTTTGAAGGATATATTTGAACTCTAGAGATTAGGCAGTTCGATTAAAACAATCGGAAAGATACAGGAAATGCGAAAAAACTATTTTTTTAAGTGCATATGTTCCCTTTTCATGGATCACTCCTCACTTCATACTGCTTATCAACAGCACAATGTCAGCACTCTGCATCAAGCCAGAAAAGGTGTGGTTAAGCATTTCTGCATCAAGGTGCTTCATGGAAATCTACCCAAAATAGAACTTTCAGATGTAAAAGCCTCTTTAAACACATATAGAAAGGCTACACTTTCTAGGATAGAAGTTCTTTCTATGTGAGAACAAAGTGCATATTTTGTATCTTCTCATACTTAATTTTATTTTGTATTATATAGAAAAATGCTGAAGAAATAATCATTCAAACTTCAGAAATTGAAATAATGGTTGTTAGCTTTGCTGATTTTTATTATGTTATGTAATTTACTTTTTAAAATTCTTTCATTTTTTGGGTTTTCTTTCTCATTTCTCATATTTGCCTTGACATATCTTTAAATATCTGATTTAGAAGATAAAGAATTTTACCCCCTTTTCTCCCCCATACACTCTAGCTCAAGTTGTTTAGTTTTTTTCATGCCAGTTGCTCTGAATGAAGGGAAATTACAGAAAGAAGTCAGTTTCATTTCTGAAACACTTTTACAAGTGTTAGTTTTTTCACTTCTCTTTCACAGGGATGAGATTTTTCCGGCTTTTGCCGGAATTCCGGCTTTTTCTGTTCACTTTTAGAACCTTTCCTCTTTTTCCTCCTTTTTTTGCTTCTTTCAAGCCTTATTTTTCTCAAAAATCGGGAAAAATACGATTTTTTCAAATTTTTGATCCCCGATTTCTTATTTTTTCTACTTTTCTCCCGCGAATCTTCATCCTCCGCGATATCTGCCAAAAACGTGTGTTTTGGAATCATGCCAACGATGTCAAACACGTGCTGCCCCGAAATTTGCATGCCTTGTTTGAGATTTCAATCTTTTTGCATCCTGCAAGTATTTCAATTATTTTTAATGTTGGGTGGTTTTTCACTATATGCTACCTTATATCTGCTTATTTTATTCATCATTTCAATAATATTTTTATCTCTTTTATTTATTTTGGAAAAAATACAAAAGTCAACCAAAAAATGTGGCATAGCACCCACAGTCTCGAATTTTATTGAAACTTTGCATGGTTACTTTTTTGTGTATTTAATGAAGTGTAAAAAATATTTATGGGGAATCTCAAACCGTTTAGGCTTTACAGCCTGTTAAAAGTTTTGAGATTTCATGATTAAATGAAGCGGCTGCAAGTTGTTCTTTTGATTCCGAAATCGTATTAGGAAGTTTTTAAAGATAAGTTTTGGGGTCCAGTGCAAGGAAAAAGATAACCAATCGTTTATATACATATATATTTATTTTCAATTCTTACAATGAAAAGTATGTTCTACCACATAAAGAAATTTTAGATTCTTCTCTCCATTGTAAATTTTTTCTTTACAAACAGACCCCAATTTTAAAATTTATGTTCTCACTTGTTTAACACTATAAACTCAAATGGTTTTAATGAAAAAAATGTATTTTTCTCTAAAAACTATGAAAAGTTGACACTATTATGTGATACAGCCAAGATTGACCTCTGACTCCCCCAACCCTTTGTTAGCTCAGGGGTTTGAAATTGTTGCCTCTTTTTCAAAATTTAGATTTATTTATTAATAAACACTCTTGCTAGAAATGGTACAATGCAGCAAACTGTACAAAATTATTACTTATACTTAACTAAATATGTATTACCTTTAAAACTGGTAAATTAGCCATTTTTTATTGAATTTTTGAAAATCATGGCTTTTAGGTTCTATTTTGATGCGGTTTTGGATATCATCCCTTTTACGAAATTTTTTGGATTTCCTCCTTTTTGCTCTCTGACCACTCTCATCCCTGCTTTCAGAAAAAAAAAAAAAAATTCTTTAAAGTGATGGATTTGAAAAATGTTTGAGATTTAGATTCTTCTATAGCTTTGTTTCTTTTAAGTTTTTTTAATAAGTTTTTTCTTAAGATTTTTTTTACAAAGCAGTTTTTCTTCTTGCAGGCAATTTATGGCTTTTATCTTCTAAAGTGGTTTGTGACACAGCTTTAAATCGATCCCACAGCTTATCGATGAAACATCTTTTTAGGTAAAGTAGAATATAGTATATATTCCATAATATAATAAGTAACTTTTAATGTTTATCTTTTCGTTAATATCATTTATTATAGTGTTCCTCATTTTGTTGAAGACTTATATTTCTACGAAGTTTCTGTTACTGACAATCAAATAGTTATCGTTCTTGATAGTGTAAAATTTATGTTGTTGGAAATATCATCTTCAGCTTTTCACGTAGTATGGAAAATTTATCTTAGGACTCATGAGAAAATGAGGTAAGTCACCAATATTTAATTTTGAATGTTTCCCCATTTAGTTTTTTTTAAAGCATGTGCTAAAATTTATGTGAAATATTTTAACATAGGCTTGTAGCAGATGGAAATTTTGTTCAAGGCAATTCACAACTACTATTAATTGGCAACAACATGTCATATTCGAAGGTAAAACCTTATAATTTATTTTTTTAATGTATTGCGCATACACGCTTTATGCTTTTCAGCTAGTAGTGTGGCTGCCGCTAATATGAATCATATTTGTTCGCAACAGTTCTGATTCCATAAAGCAGCTGATTGAATAAAGTTGGACTTTGTTCTGTTTTGGACAATATGATTTATTAAAGTGGTTGATTCAATTAACCGGCATCCACTGTATGCTTATTGATTCATATCATGGGCCATTAAAAGTAACTTCATTCAATTTCTTCAGTATTAGTTTCACAGGAGCTGAACATTTAATCAAAATAAGTAGCAAATGTTAGTGTACTTATAGAGTTTGTGAATAAAAAATTTTACAAAGTGCAGAATTCACTCAGATTATTGTGGGTTGGATACAAGAGGTTCTGTTGCAGTTCTAGCTGACAAAAAATTAAAACAATTGCAATCCTGAAATGCTGAGCAATGGAAGAGCATGCAAGTTCTTTTGTTCAATATATTTTTCATGCTCTCTCTGACGTTGCGTAAATAAAAATTGATCAAAAAATCCTTTACTATTTTTAACTGCTAAAATATAGGTACAAAATTAATAACCAGCAATAGGCTCTGGTCTCATCTTGGCTGAATTAAGTGCATTCAATTTTCTAAATTAAATTTATCAATTTTCAAGCTTAGATAAATACACTGATTTAAATGAGGTTAGTCTTTATGTTGCACTTCACAAACAGCACTGGAGGTAAATTTGACGACACTAGTCTTCAAAAAGATCTTTATTTCTGTAGCAAATTTTTCTACTTTTTAAGTTGAGATACCTTTTTGGCCTATTGTTTCATACATTGCACAGTTTCTTACAATTTTGCATAGTGTTAAGCATCTATTTCTTCTCTTTTGAGCAGCAGTTTTTTTTTTTGCTGTTGGAAATTCTATTGGTTTTGTTCAAAAAGGTTATTTTAAACTTTATGGCTTAGTTATATCTCAATTAAATGTAAACTCTGGTTTCAATAATATACCAGTTTAAAGGGCATTAGAATGCTTTAAATTACTCTTGGGGCAATTCCATGAAAATGCCAACCTGAGCACCAAAATTTCAATATTAACAAAACTATAAGTATTGTGTATCATTTGAAAGCTTGAAATATATTTTTTTAAATTGTACCAATTTAAATTTTAATTTATAATTTTTCATATTGAAAATAAGCAGTAACAGATGTCTATGTCCGTTCCAGATTTTCTGAGGAAAATTTGGTCTATAGTAAGCAACCTTTTTCCTAAAAATTCTAACTAAAAGGAAAAAAATGTTAGTGTATTTTGTTATGCTTATAATATAGTTTTATACTGGAAGTTTATACCAAAAAATATTTATAGTGTTTCGTTCAGAAACAATCTTAAAATCAGTTTATGAATGTCAATCAGTTACCATAAAAGATCAACTTTTTCCTCTCAGCATGAAAATTATTGGTGGAAATATTCCAAAATTCATATTCTCTGCCTGCATCATAAGTATTTAAATGCTGAATAAGTAGAATTGAAGTTTACTACCGGAACACCGAAAATTCCTCGGCAACTGACTGACACACTTGTACGGCAACTGACTGACATTCTGTTTAAATTTAAAGTGACTGCAATGTATTTATTTTAATACTCCTGAAAACAGAATTATTTTATTTTAGCCTTTTTAGTGATATTGAACAACCCAACACATTTAATTTTTTAGAATGATAACATATTTTATTGATTTTGTTCATTATTCAATCTTGCATAATTTAGTAATTCTTGGACCTAAGTTTCGAAAATAATTGCCTAATATTCGAAAAATACATAAATTCAAAACAGAAGAGGAAATCATTTTACAGTCAGTACAGCCAAAAGACAAATTTACAATATCACAACTTTCACAAGGGGGAAAAGAAATTCAGAAATATTTGAAGTGACTGCTAGTAAAGAACATTTCTATGGAGTTTCTTGTGATCTCTACAATATTTTATAGTAATAGTGATAGATAATAGAGCAAAGGCTAAGGTGAAATTCTTGAAAAAAGACTTCAATCATATGAGTGGCTAAGGTGATATAGAGGAAATAAAATTTGTTTTAGAACTCGATAATTTTACAAAGATGTGATCCATTTTAAAATACCAAAGGAAAAAGATTTTCCTCTAGCAATTAAAAAAAAAAAGAGCTAACATTTATAGATGCTACCAAAAAAAAATATATCGAAGGAAGTGCTGCAGAGTTGCAAGCGCCTGCAGTTTCTGTTATTTTATATATTACAGCTACAGGGTGGTGACACATCAGGGAAAAGTCAGGGAACTTTATTAATCAGGGAAATATCAGGGAATTTTGAAAAAATAACAAAAAATCAAGTAAAATTGATTTAATGAAGAAAAAATTTTTTCTTGCTTTACAAAATTAAGTACCCTAATTCCCTATGCATTTTCCGCCAATTATCTGTTAAAAAAAATAAAATTAATGAGGTGCGATTATACACTGCCGCATATTTGTGCATCTTTTTTCCTCAACGTCAAAGTATTGAATCTTACTTATTAACCACAGGATGCACTTCCTAAGATTGCTTCGGTGTCTGTTAGGTTGTTTATTTTACCTAGCTTGAAATTTGCTTTTACACTTTCAATGCTACGTAAAATAAACAACCATTCAGGCAAAGAGGAAGCCTTCATTAATGCCTTAGCTCCTTTGCCTTTATTCCGTTGTCTCAAAGTAATTAGCGTACTGTAATCACGATTTCAAGACAAACATCTTTGGTTTTTGAATTAATACTATAAAAGCTTAAAAGTTATTACTACTTTGTTTTTAATTTAATTGCTAAAAGTGAACATTCAATAAAAAACTTTGTTTTTTGCCATTATACTATTTGTTGTCACTGCAGATTATAAAGCTTTTCTTTTCTTCAGACTTAAGTGATTCTTTAATTTTATAACCAAGTTGTATTCTTCTTTTATATATTTTGAAATTAACTACTTGCTTTTTTTTCCTTGCATTTCAAAGTTTGTTACAAAAGCAATCTAAGATTTTTTTTTCGTTACATACTGAAATCATTTGAAATAGAGTTAACTTGTGTACTTAAGTAAATATCTTTATTTTTTTTATTGTTAAAATGCTGTATTCATTCATTAAAACCTATGTTCTTGATTAGAGAAAAGCTCCCTATGAATGGATATCAAATGGTTTCATCTGTTTTGCATAAATGTGTCAATTAGTTATATAAGAATAACTACATTACTTCTATTCTTTCACTATTACTTGTTATTCTTGCAACAATTATTATACTGTTTGAAAACTTAGTTCAAAATAATTTTAATTACTTTTTAGTTCTAATCATAAATACAGTCGACTACAACGCGATTCGACTTACGCAAAATGGCTATAACGAGAGTTTTTCTCGAGTAACGAATTTTAGGGCTAACGCGAATTCCTCTTCTGCAATACGAATTTTTTTGGAAGGAAGCATCGGTTTCGTTATTGGGTCCTAAATATTGATTTCGTGAATATATTTTATCCCTATTGCGTCACTGATAGTGAAAGTTCCTTTCACTATACTAGTCCATGCATCGCTTTAATAGTGCATTTAGTAACCACGCATCGCTTTATTAGTGCATTAAGTAACCACTCGGCGTCTTTCTTTTTTCTTTCTAAATATTAAAGTTGATGAAATAAAATGGCACCTTAGTCCACTGTTTCATCTTAAGTTTGTAAAGATGCTTAACTAAAAAGTACGTCGGTGGTAGCACGACATTAAGTATAAGTGATGTACGTGCCATGTAGTTTTGTCGTTTCCTGCCATTGATCATTTATTTTGTGAATCTCAACAGTTTTTTATGTTGAATGAAGCAGCTTTTTTATGTTTTAATTACAGTAAAAGTACAGTTCTTAATTATAAAAAACTTTAATGTTTTGTTAAGGAATGCTTTAAAGCAGTTTGAGTGGTGCTTATAAGTGTCTTAAAGAATTTGGTATGTTTCAAATAAATTTGTTTACAAACCCTTTTCTACAACGCGAAATTTCAACTTACGCGAAGAATCTTGGAATGTATCCCTCGCGTAAGTCGGGACTCGACTGTACACATATGTTTTTAAGAGTAATTTTAATAGTTTCTGAAAATTCTTATGCTAAGTGGTTTTTGGAAGTAAAGTTTTTTTTTAATTTTCTATAATCTTTCCATGTATAAAAATTTAATATACTGTTTTGTAGGTTCCCCCCCCCCCTACCGCAAAAAAAAAAATCTGTTTTTTTCTTTTAACCATTTTATTAAAGTAACATCTTTTTAAAATATATCTTTAGTTCAACAACTTTACAAACTTAAAAGGTTTAAAATACTGCATTTTATACAAACATACAATGGATTTCAAGTAAAGCAAAAAAAGAAAACCATTATCATTGGTAACGTAAATCAGGGAAATTTGGTGGACTTAATCAGAGAAAAGTCAGGGAACTTTTTTTCACAGTTCCTGTCGCCACCCTGAGCTAGGATACACTAAGGGTGTAAACTATTTGAACAAAATACTAGGTAGCACGAAATTGCTATTTTTATGTTTAAAATCAATCTTTATATATGTGTTGTATTATCCTTGCTTTTAAATATCATAATTAGCATATTAAAACTATATTCTGTAGTAATTCTCTATATAGTTTAATTATTTTGGGGGTCTTCACAGGCTGAGAGACCCCTGGTCTAGCCCTAATGGCAAAGAAAGCTCTGCTTTTGTGTGCACTTATTTGTTTGTTTTACTGCATAATTCTGAATTTTTTATATTAGGATATGTAGGAAGTTTAGAAATGTCAGTCAGTTAGCTCACCAGGGTTTTCTAATTACTGTATTTTTGTTATTTTAGTAATATTTTCAAATCAAATGCCATATGCTAAAAGGTTATTCATTATTCCTTGTCCAAATTTAAATTTATAAATAATTCCTTTTGCTTTCAGAGGAGAATCTTTTATTCAATCTACATCTAGACTACTTTTCCTGCGGGTTGTATTCATGTCGGTCACCATGCTTTTAACATTTTTTTTAATTTTTAATGATCTCAAATGCATTTTAAAAATTAAATTATCCTATTAAATTCAGCTTGAAGAAATTAATAAACTAAGATAATATATATTTTTTAAATGGATATTTTGTGTTGCATGGTTTTTAATATCAGTCAGTTAACAACTTGTCGTAAATAATGCAAATATTTATTTTAGCAATACGGTGGCCCCGCTTATGTGAATCATTTTTGTTCTAAATAGTTTTGATTCCATAAAGTGGCTAATTCAATAAAGATGTATTTTGTTCTGTTTTTGGCAATTTGATTCATTAAAGCGTTGATTCAACGAACCGCTGATTCAGTTAGCCGGCATTCACTATATTAAACTTAACAAATGTATTTTCATTGCTTAACTTTTCTATAAACTTATTTATAAATTTTGCTCCTTAATTTTGAACATTTGCATTAGTATATATAGAAAATTTCAGAAATATCGGTCAGTTACCTGGATGTCAGTCGGTTACCAAGTCGTTCTAATTACTGTAATTCTTTATTGTAACAATATTTTCCAACTCAAATGCCATAGGTCAAAAGTTTATTCCTCGTTCTTTGATCCTGATCTGAATATAATAAAAATTCCTTTTACTTTTAGAAAAATCTCTTTTTGATTCAATATTACTTTTCACACAGGTTGCATTCATGTCAGCCAGTTACCATGCTTTTAACAATTTTTCTTAAATCACTCAATATGTATTTTGGAAATTCAATTATACCATGAAATTCAGCTCAAAAAGTACAATAAGCAAGGCAAAACTATACTTTAAAAAATTAATATTTTATTGTTTATGCTTCAAAATACTTTTTATTTTGCTGTGTGAATGTCAGTCAGTTACCCCTGGAATTGCCCATTGATTTTTGTCTAATTGTGCTTAAAGCTGTTGGTTTGCACATATTTTTCATT
Source organism: Uloborus diversus (assembly GCF_026930045.1). Lineage (NCBI taxonomy): Eukaryota > Metazoa > Arthropoda > Arachnida > Araneae > Uloboridae > Uloborus > Uloborus diversus. The sequence continues at coordinate 55,137,784 of NC_072733.1, read as the reverse complement.
TAAAAAAATAAAAAGTTATTACAATTTACTGAACATAAGTTAAACGCTTGTAAATACTGTTCTCTTAAGACAGTCTCATAATTTTTATTTCACATGTCATACCTGTTAGTGTCAAACCTGCCATGTTAGTCTTTCTTTGCCAAAATTTTTCAGTTTCACTACAATTGCACCCAAAAGGCAACTTTAATTAAAACTTACTTTTACTTTGAATGAATTTTCCCTAGAAGTGTTCCATATTTAGAGTTCCAGCTGCACTGTCATTTTCAGAATTAAGATTCAATACATCAACAGCAGAAGTTATTAATAAAACCATTCATTATCATATCAGCAGTTTTTCCAGGACTTCAAAATTTTGAGTTTTTAATGTCGTGAAGAAATGTCATTTTGTTCAATTCAACGGCTTTGGGATGTTGTTGTCGTGTATGGCAAGGTGAAGGAAAAAAAGAAAGTTTAAATGTTGCCAAAGGCATGAATCATGACCTTGGCAATGTCGATGGCTCTGAGTACAACGTGACCGTATTGCAGTCACTGTCTATTGTGAGGAGGGCATGAACAATAGTAAGGCAGCTAAAAAGGTGTTTGGGCAGTACTTGCATTCCTCCTGTGTCCTGCAACGGTAAAGTAGGATCTTCATGCCTTTAAAATGCTTTGTCATCTGTCTTGTTATCATAGTTGTAATTTCTCGGCTGTAATTCAATTCTGGCAGAGCTTTTATTTCGCAACTGCATTGGCATCAAAAACCGCAGTAAATAATGTTATAGGCTAGAGTGTTCTGGCTTCATTGCCAAGGAAATTGGCCGCCACCTCATTCCCTTTGATGTAAAATGATCTAGGATCTAATGAAGTATACATGATTTGCCCATTGTACCAATAGAGAACAGAAAGGAATTTATTTCTTCTATAAGCCAAATATTCTCTTCTTTGATGGCTTCCAGAGCAAATCTACAATCTAAGAACACAAGAATGCCATCTGACACAACAATATTGCATTGTTCATTATAGCAGCAAATTCATTATAGCAGTTCTTTCATTTGTAACATATCAAGTAAATTCACACAGACAAGTATCTTGTTTTACCTATTACTTTCATAATTTATAGTTGTTGTTTTTTTCATAGGTAATTGGCTTAAGTTTGCTGAATGGTAAAGAAATGTGGTCTTTTACTCTTAATCAGACTGTAGTATCTGCTATAAAATTAATCAAGTTTTTCGGTAGGACTGATGGCGTAGTTATGAAAACATTAAGAGAGTTTCCTAAGAAAAAAGTATGTATACTTTCACACACGTATATACTTTCATTTACATGAAATAATAAAAATATTTTTTGAATTTTTTAACTTTTACAGAATTTTAGAAAAAACTCATTTGCAGTTGGCTTAAAAGAATTTGAAGAGAACTATCAACTTGTGAAGTGTGGAAGTATTCCAATTTTGAAAGGAATAAGCAGTGAAAACATTTCTAGCTTCTGTGAAGGTACCTATTTTGATTTATCTTTGTAGTTAGTTTTCTTAGTAGATTATTTTATTTTTTATTATATAGTATTTATTTTTAAAGTCAACAATGCATAAAATATTTTTACTCTCTAGTTGGGAATAAAAGTTCAAAGTGTAGATTTTTGAAATTGATAGAATGATTTGAAACTGAAAGTTAATAGTACAGAAAAAATAGGGGTCGGACCCAAACATCCAAAGAAAAAAACTAAACCTGGTGCAAATTGCTTATTACCCTCCCAATAAGAACAGGTAAAAAGTCCCACCCCATTGTGCGTCGAATTTCGGAATGGGGGGCATCTAAAAATTGCTGTTTGAGCATTTTTTCGGAATTTTTAGAGTAAATTTCAAGAGAGAATATGTCATACTAAATTTAAAAGCATGAAAATAAAGGCATTTACACCCAAGTGGGATGACACAACCCACCTAGAACCCCCCATCCCCGTAAAACGAAGCAGTACCCCTGTTCCCCCCCCCCCCCTCCATACATTTCAAAAGGAAATATTTTTTTATGCAAAGTTAAAGTTAGTAATCAGTGTGTCCATCCTCCAACTGCGATGGTGCCCCTCCTTCCAAAGCTACAGCACCCCCTCCCCCGAAAAAAAAATAATACACCAATCCCTCCCCCCCTTCTTTCTATTTCAAGTAGAAGTATATTGCATGTAAATTTAAAATGCATTAAATCAGGACTGTCCGCCCCACGAGAACAGTAGCTCACCTCCCAAAACGAAATAATATAATGAAAGATTATCCCTTCCCCTCTGATGGCACATTTGATTAAATGGTCAGAAAAATATTTCCTGAAGTTTTTTTCCCCTCTTTACTATATTGCTTTCTTGCAGTACTTAAAAGTAAAATTTTTAGTTTGTGTTATAACATGCATGCCTCAAATACGTCATCTGATTGAGATAAAAGCTCCAACAGAACTGGAGTTTTCAAATGATTTCTCCTAAGCTTGTAACAAAAAGTCTTCGTTATCAAGATCTTTTTAGGAATCTAGATTCTCGGCAAAATCATTATTGTTGCAGCTATGTCTGACACAATTTCGCATATAGTTGAGCACTTCAGTCCACTTTCAGACTTATCAAACATTCATTTTTCCAATGAACCCCTCAGAGCAAGAACAAGATATGAGGCGAAGAAAGTCTTCTAGAGCGGAAGGCCTGCTGTTGTAATAGGACGCAGATATTTCTGTGGTGCTTTCTCCTTCTTTGTACCCATCAAAAATGACACTCGCTTTCCCATACTTACAAGTGACATATACACTGCATTGCTGGCATATTTCCTTGAGGCTTGCAAATCATTACCAAAAAAAAATAAATAAATAAATAAAAAACAGATCGAGAAGGTATCTTTCATCTATAACATATGACACCAACTGTTTACTTTGTGATGGTGGCATGGATGAATCTTTTGCTTCAGATAACACTTAACCATACAGATTTTCTTTACTTCTGAAACTAGATTCATCGAATACTGATGGAGGATCAGCGCACAACTCGTACTAGAAGTTTTTAGCACTTTGTTGTTCCATCTTTTTTACTGTTCATACTATTCAGTGTAAAAGATGGTTTAGGCTTACACATCTCTACAGATAGTAACTACTCTCGTAACAGAAGCTAGAGACATAATTGCATACCTTCTTTACAAAGAAATGCCACTAAATTTTTTGCCTTCCATATCCTTCTATGTTACTACCACTCATCACATTTCACCTTATTATCAGCGACCAACCAGTATTGGCGAGCAACACCACTACCAACTTGAGTCAATACCCATAGGGAGGGAAGAGCAGTATTTAGCATTCTACTGTTGTATTGCTCATTGCTCTCATCACCATCGTTGAATCACTACAGGTTCTGGATCACCTAAATTTGTCACTGCGTTTGATCGTTGGGTAGATGATGTGACATATTTATCAATTTTTTTAAAATTGCATAATATACTCGAAAGTTTCAGATAGTGTTGCAAGTATATGTTCGCATATTTAGCATAATTCACATAACTGGCTGCGTAAAAGAGAGGCGGCTCGGTGTGTGCAAACGAGAACCCCCACCAACTTGGAGGGTGCAGAATTGCAGCAATGCCTGTCTCACTGTTGGCAATTTCGGTTTATCCCCCCTTACGGTAACAGCAAAAGATTAAAGAAAAGTTGAAGTAAATTAAGAAAAATGAGATAAACTGCAGTCAATTTGGACTATTATGCTGCACAGGGATTTTGTTTTACATATCACCATAGCGCTCTAAACAGTTAAATAACTCCAGTCACAACTAAATTGGTTACTGAGCTCGCTTAGATCTTTTAGAATTATCCTTCTGACATTACTATATCATTGTGTAGCATTTTGTACTTCGGGAAAGTTTTAAATCAGTGAAATATTTTCATGACCTTCACTGCAATCGTTGATTTTAGAATGCAACCTCCCCCCCCCCCCCCAAAAGCGATGGTGCACCCCTGGAGTGTGACGGAGCACCTTGAAAAAATTGAAAAAATGCCTTAAAAATTCCAAAGACGCAATCTGCGTCATGCCCCCCCCCCCCCCCCCCGCCTGTGCACCCCGGATACTTAGCAATTTTTTCTATGCAAGTTTACTATTATAGAGTGATTTCTGCGACTTTTGAGTATTTTTTTAAGTAATAGAAATTATTTAAACAGAGGATTATTTCGCTCCCCCCCCCCCTTTCCCCCAAAACCCAACGCGCAAAGTGCTGGGACTTGTTACCCCCTTCTTGCTGGAAGAGTAAGAAGTAATTTGCAACAGGTTTCAACTTTTTTTTTGGATGTTTGTGTTTGGCCATTTTTTGACCTAATTTTACTATACTATAATTGTTACTGAACAGCGAACTCTGATGAAAAATAATAGATTTTAAGGTTCAATTTTTAATATATTTTTCTCTTATTCAAGCCCATCTCTTAGTTCCAATTTCAGATTGGATTTAATTCTTAAGCTCTGTTCACATAAAGTAATTGCAGGAAATGTAACATGCATTAGAATTGATTTGCATTAAGAAAGTTCCATATACCAGGTGCATTAACCTTGCATTAAGTTTTAAATATCTGCTCAGTAGTATTTCAATGGATGTTGAATTTTCAATGTCTTTAGGTTTCTTTTTCCTTGAAATAGAAAGAAGATACGACTAATATTGAATTAATCTCGAGTCACTGCAAAGAAATCCGGATTTTAATAAATTTCTTAAAAATTGAATATTTAGGAAGTACAGTGAACTCTCAATTATGCACTGCCCTTTTTATGCACCTTTTTCACTTATACGATTTTCAGTAGTCCCAGCTCATTTTATATGAAAATAATAATGTTATCCATGCTTCGCTCTGAAGATAAATTTCACTTATGAGCCTTTTATCATCCAAAAAAAAAGGTGTTTCAGTTTCCTTCTACAACCTTTCGCCTTTGTTGCTTCTAGGAAGTTATTCTTTCATCATAAGTTAGAATTTGGATTTGGAGCAAGATATGTCTCATCTTTTCAAATGATCAAAAAAACCTTTGCTATGTTCAACTACTAAAGTATAGATACAAAAGTGCTAACCAGCAACATTATCTGGTCCCATCTAGGCTGAAATAAGTTCATTCAGTTATCCAAATCAAATTTATTGATTTTAAGTGTAGATAAATGCAATGATTTGAATAAAGTTAGTCCTTATGTTACACTTCATAAACGCCATAGCACTGAAGGTAAATTTGATAAAGTATTTTCCTGTCATCAGTGAATCTTCAAAAAATTCTGATTATTTCTGTAGCACATTTTTCTAGCTTTTAAGCTGATGTACCTCTTTGGCCTGTTGTTTTATACATTTTGCACAGCTTCTTACGAACTTGCATAGTATTAAGCCTGTATTTCTTCTCTTTTGAGCAGCAGTTTTTTTTTTGCTGTTGGAAATTCCATTTATTTTTTCGGAAGTTAGGTTATTTTAAACCTTATGGCTTAGTTATGTCTTAATTACCTGCATTGAAAGACCGTGCATGTAAATTAGCATACCATTACTTGTTCCTGAGGGAAGAGTAAGAATTCATACCTATTCTCTCAGCACGGTAAAATGAAAAGGGGTGGTTTGTTTAATCACAACTATAAAGTGGACAACCCTAATGGAGGCAGGTGCTTCTTTCCTAGTGGTTTAAAAATTTGTCCATTTAACAAATTTTTACATTTCTGACTTATCTCTCAACTATGCTCTCAACCAAATGGTAAAAAAGGAAAAATTGGGATTGTCTTAACGAATTGTGAATGAAACCTTTCAACGACTAAAAAAACTTACCGTATTTTTGGAAATAAGTGCTGCTCCTGGTAGCTCCTGGTATAAGCACCGCACCCGCCATATGCGCCACACCCAACATTAAAAAACTTAAAAGCACAGCTGGAATGAGAGAAATGCAAATGAAAGAAATATTTTTAATTAACGAAACTATATATACTTTGCTGTTAATATAATTTTCTTACCTTGGGAGGAGATATTCATTGGTTATCCACAGCAAGGGACGCGGACACTTCTCAATGCCTCGCCAATGTCAAACTCTCTGGCCCAAGTAGCACAAAAATTTGATTGATGTAGAAACGACATAGGTCGATGTTCGAATACCGAACAATAACAGATAAGGTTTTGAAACATATATAGAACTATGTCAAAGTATATTTTTTCGACGACTTGATTTAAAGGCATTTTTGCTTATTTCGACGTTTGAAATCCATTAATCATTATGAAAAGCATTTATATAGTAGCATTGTTATTTATATAGAAATTAGAAGCAAAATAGAAAACTGCAAACATCGAAAAATGTTGTTTTATGTAAGAAAAAAATATTGAAACACTGACGTTTTTTTATGCGACTAACTTACTTTTCCTACATCAATCGTGATGTTGGACTAACTACTGGCAGCAGGACGATGTGGTGCCATCTATTGGCAGCATTTTTAACGTTTTTTTAAAAACTTGGAGTTTTTTAATTGACAAAAAAAACTGTATCCGCCGCACCTGTTATATGCACCGCACCAGCAATTTTTTGGCTTTTTTTTTCTTGTAAATGCTGCGGTGCTTATTCCCAAAAATATGGTAAGCTCTTTTCAACATTTCAGATTTGGCCTCAAAAATAATTCTTCAAATTCATTGTTTCAATGAGTTTGATGACATAGAAAATTTAGTAACAAGAGAATTAAGAGATGTTGAAGATATTGCTAATGAAGTGCCTTATTGTTATTGATATGTAAATAAAGAAGATTAAGCAAAAAATTTTGAAAAAAAAATAGAACCGACTTCAAAATTGCTCTAAAAAGTGAAAAATAATTTTATCCTTTAAACACCTACGATAATACTTTTAAACGTAATTTTTGAAGTTGACGCAAAAACAAAAAACAAAATCCAGTGTAACCATGCTTCGTTTATACTTACTTCAGAAAATCATCCAAAGTTAGGAACCAAACATTTATATTGTTACTCAAATATGCTGTTAATCAATGCATAATGTATGTGGTAGTGAAGAAACTGGGCCTGGTTAAATTTATAATTGTAGTTAAGTTATGGCTGTGAATGGTTTTATCAAGCGTTTTTGCGCCAACTTCAAAAATTACGTTTAAAAGTATTATCGTTGGTGTTTAGAGGATAAAATTACTTTTCACTTTTTAGAGCAATTTTGAAGTCGGTTCTTTTTTTTTTTTTTTTCAAAATTTTTTTATTTCATTCTTTTTAGTGTAAATGTATTTCAGAAATATCAAGAAGTTACTATCCATAACAAAACTTCACCTTATTTTTTCATAAAAATGCTCCATACTAAAAAAAAATAAACAACTAAAAACATGCCTAAAACTTTAAGCGATCGACACTAAAAATTTATCTTTGTCCCTGGAATTCATTTGTGTGTTAATTAAATAATATTAAAATAATTAATAATATTACGTTTTCCCTAACTAATTTAAATTTCACAGCATACAAATTGCTTTTTATGCAAACCTGTATCTCCTTACTTAGCTCAGATCATCTGTTATTGGCATAGATTATAACAATAAAAATACTACTATATATATAGTTGAGGCAAAACTAACCTAGTAGCATTGTGAAGGCTAAGCAGATCCTTATCACTGCGTTACCTCGCTTCCAGGTTAGGTTTACCCCCACGATAGAGCAATGACACTGAAAATACTTAATGCTTGCTTCAGAGAAGCCTTCATTCAAAATTATCACTACAATTACTATTAATGTTACTGTTGTATGGCACCAAACTTTTCTAACAATGGGTTTTATATTTAATCATTTAATAGGGAAATTGCATGAAATTTACTGTTTTTTGACCATAACTTTTATTTTAAAGAACAAATATGGCTAAACAAAGTAATGGGACCTAAGTTGAGCCATCCCCTATCCATTAAAAAAAAATCATCAAAATCGGTCCACTAGGTGAGACGCTCTGAGTCCCGGTAGCAGAAACTGCGAGACGCGAGACGTACGTCGCAGATTTTTCGGCGGCCTGCAGATAATTTTACCAAAGAACAAAAAGAAAGAAAGAAAAAATAAATAAATAAATAAAAGGGAAAAAGAAAAAAAAAGAAATACAACTTGGAAAAGATCGTTTGGAGATCGCTTTTTGAGCGATGGATGCTTCAGCATTTCAGCTAGAAACATAGTCGCCATATTTGGTCATTCACAAAATCAAAGTAGAAAAGTCAAAAGTTTTCAAAAACAAAGATGAATTGGATATTTTATTTTTCTGCCAAGAAATGAATATAACTTAAAATGTGAAGCAAATCTTTTTTTTTATTTATTTTATTTTTTATTTTTTAAAATAATTTTCTTGAGAAATGAAAAATTTTATGTAAAAATTTCACCTTATCCTCATTTCTTTGGACGCAAAAGCGCTAAAACTTTTCAACTAAAGTTTAGTCTGATGAGGATTTTTATTTTTAAAATATTTTTTGCAACAAATACAGAAATTTATGTCCAAATTTTTAGCGTAGTCGCCATGTTTGGTCATTCCCAAGATGTTGGTACGCAAAACTCATGAAGTGCCTATTTTTTTCAAAAACGGAATTGAGTGTTTATTGCAATGCAAACTGTTGAAAATTATGCAAAATGTGCCATTTTTTTCGGATAATTCTTAATTATTGTCATTAAAAATGCAAAATTTTATCTTCAGAATATTATCTTCATTTCTTTAGAGGCTAATGTGCTAAAAACTGACTATTTCACCTAAATTGTAGTTTTTTAAGGAGTTTGAATTTATTACTACTTTTATGTAACAAATTCAAATATCTATTTATAACCATGAATTTTTCGCGTAGACGCCATGTTTGGTCATTCGCAAGATGGAAATAAACGATATTATTGCTTACTCAAGTTTCCAAAAACAATTGGATATTTACCTCAACACAAACTATTGAAGATAACATAAAATGTTCAATAAATCATTTTTTTTCTTTTTATAAAATATTTTTTTGAAAAATGCGAATTATTATCTGCACAGTTATATTTGATCCTCATTGATTTGAAGGCTTTGCTATAAGCTAAATATTTCATCTAAAGAGCAGTTTTCTGCCAACTTCTCATTTACTAATTTAAAAAATTTAAAAACCTATTTCAACGCAAATTTTCCATATTAAAATTAATATGTTTCGAATAATTGTTTTTCATAGTGTGTAGAGTTATTATTTTTATGAAAGTGGTGCAGGCTGCTGTCTCCCCCCCTTAATGCTTTAAAACTCGGCGACAGTGGTGGCCACTAAGTTTTTCGGGTCTAGTGGCCACTGGCCAGTTGGAAAATTGTCCAAGTCTTGACCTTCACAAAGGACTTGTGTATTTTATGAAAACTTAAAATAAAACTAATAATAATGCTGCAGATTATTTTCAACTACCTAAAATAGTGTCGCAGACTGGCTAGAAAGTTTCTGCTACTGGGCTCTGAGTGGACAAACAAAAAAAAACATACATACGGTATAAACTGATAACCGCCTCCTTTTTGAAGTTGGTTAAAAATGGCTGCTAACCATATTAAAGCGTTAGAAGCTGTAGAGAGAATATTTGCAATTTAATTTTGCAACTGAAATTTTTTTCTTATTTGTATGAACTTGAATGAACTGGTTCTAAAATTCATCCACAAAATTAACCATCTGTTACACAAGGTAACAGTGATTTTGGTGCTGGGGTTTTTGGAACTGATTTCATATGAATTTTGTACCCTGAGTTCAAATATGACATCAGTTTTTGTCCAGAAGCTCAAATTTCTAAGATATAACATTTAAATATACATAAAACAGGTTGAAGTTACATCTATAGGTCAAATAAAACACAAAACTGGGATTTTTTATTCTTATTGTGTTGTACAAATAATAAGAGATTGATTACCAAACAGTCCAATTAGGCTCTTGGGACATAGGTTCCTAATTTTTAAGAGCCTCAAAAATGACTAAAATTGTAGCAATCTTACTTAAGAAAACTTTACCTTAATTTTCTTTTATTTTCTTAAGTTTTTTCCTTTATTTAGTTACCTTTTTTATGTGTACTTAAGTGTGGGACACTCTGCCTCCCAACAAATATTTTGAACGTGTGGTAAAACACCTCAACACCCCTGAAATGGTGGTTCTCCATTAATGTTTATGTTTATAAGGTTTGACTTCAGAGGAACCCACAAAAAATGTCTATTTCGGGTTACCCGCTTTATTAATCAGGCATGAAAAATACTGTATACAAAGATCCAGCTCATCACACTTTTCAAGAAGCGAATATATGCAAGCCAAGAAATGACACATTGACCTTAACTTGTTGAAACGTTATTACTAAACTTGTCAAACTTTTACCGCATCTGGTGAATTTTCCTTTAAGTTACTAGATTGCAGGCTGACAATAGGGTAAATATGCCAGAAGCAATCCTTGTTTAAGTAGCCTACACTTGCTTTAGAAGTGTGCAAAATGGAGCTAAAACTGCACATTTTGGGTAAAACAGCAGTATTTATCTAAAAAAGTAGAGCTGCTAGAGAAAAACTAATTTCATATTTCGATTCAGAGCCCCAAGCATATCTAAAATCAGTTCCCAAACTCTAGGCACCAAAGAAAAAAAAAATTTTTGTTGGCCTGTGTTATGGATTATTTTAAGCGGAAATAGATTGTTATTAGCTACGCTACACTTTTATTGTTTTTTTAATATAGTAGTTATATTACAGTAATTGCCAAACTTATTAATGTCAACTAGTTTCTATAGAAGCATTCTTATTCATGCTCTCAGCTGAACTTATGTTGCTTTTTAGACTTGAATAGACTTTTACTTATGTGTTGTTCTCACTTATGAGTGACTTTTTCTATTGTCCCTTGTACTAGTGCATAAGTAAGAGTTCACTGTAACTTTTATATTCTTATAAGAAGATAATTCCCATTTGATACTGAAGCTAAATCTTGGAAACTTTGAATTTATTTGGTATACCAACTGGAATACTGTATCATTTCATGAAATATCCATGCTGATAAATGGTGGTGAACAGTTTAGTAGATTTTCAGACAATTCTCTCAAGATTTAATTTCATATTAGGTATCTAGTATAGTGGTGCTTTGTAATCCTGTGAGGGAGGTAAAACTTCAGTTTTTCCTGTAGGCATTTTCTCTTCATCCTAGAATATTTTTGGGATATTGAAAATATGAAAGCTATTAGTAACTTATACCTTTGTATGTCTAAAGGCACACAACATTCCACTGGTGAAAGGTTTGCTACTTGGGGATGGCTCAAGTTACACCATATAAACTAAATTTGTTGGCTGAACAGTTCATGGGGGGCCAAGGTCTTCTGTGCCCATCTCAGTTTTTGTGACAAAAGGCTCTGGGGTGCTAAGGCAGATGTTCTGGTTATGAGGTCAGTCAAACACAAAACCCAGCCAAACACAAAGTCTCCCAATGTTTAGTTCCCAAGCATTCTAGGTACTCATTCTATCAGCCCACTGAAGAGATGCAAGATTGAGTCAACTGTACTCAACCTGGGTCTACAGCATGGTGGCGCAATTACTAAATTACTGGGCTTCATAACATAGTGCATATGAACAAAATGAGGTTTTAAACATATTCAAGAGATAAATTAATATTGTAACAATTTTTAAATTCATTACTGAAGCTATAATTGAGATCTGAAGTAAAATGAAAAAATAAGATTTCAGAGTCTACATATCTCGTAATTGAAAAACTAATGTACTGCGGACTTAGTTGGCTATGAGGGCTTCGTTGCTTGTAAGTGCTATCACCTGATGCTAAAAGCAAAAATAAATGCCTATCTCATGTTTGCATTTTAGAGGGCTACAAATAACAAGGTGAGGGCAGTCCACTATTGTTGACGACTCTTGGCTAGAAAAAAAAATCAAAAGGATTTGCTAAACGTATGTTTGGGTTCTTTTTAGCCAAATCATTGATTTGACTTTTAGCAATTGCATTTTTTTTCCTAATAGTTTTATTTAATATTAAGCGTGCCTGTATATATTACTTAATATTTATTATGCAGGGAAAGCCTTGCTCCAAACTAAGTAAAAGTGCTCAAGTCTGAAATTTTCGATCACCTAGTTTAAGGGTTACTTAAATAAACTGGTTTTCAAAGCATACACTTAGCTGGTTAAGGTACCAGATTTAATTATTTATTGCCACATTTTAAAGTAAGATTCTGAATGTTGGGAAAATGTTTTACAACTCTGAAATAAAAATTCTCCCTTAAGTGTATAAAATGTCATAGATTTGCTGTGTTTCTTATTTTCATAATTTTTGTTACTTTATGCTCTTGTGAGTTTTTTTATTAAGCTTAGTAGTATGGGAAAGTGGATTTCCTTCTAAAGATTTCCAAAATTTCTAGAAGGAAAAAAGATTTTTGTACAAGTTGGCTATTTTTGGATAATCTTACGACTGCGTTTGACTATTTTACTAAATTTTCACCTTGCAACTTGATCAGAGTACAAATCTGCCTAATGTACAGCGTCTTCAACTATATGTGTTTGACATTTATTATAATTTTTTTCTCATTGCTTCTATATGATGAATGTTAGATTCTCTTCATATATGCATTGAAACTTTGTTGTTCCTAAATTAGTCAGCAGCTGGTATATGCCTCAAAACCCCATATTTTAAAATTGGAGGAAAACACAATTTTTAAGTCTAAGCGTGACTAGTAGCTTGTTGTAGAAGTGCATGGTTCAGAATCCCTTCTTTGCCTTCCTCTTCTTTTTTTTTTTGCTTAATAGAACTGAAAGAGGATGTTACAAATCTTACTAGAAGAAAAATTTGCTATTTAAATCTTGACCATGCATGTTTTGCGCAGAAAGGTACAGTTAATTTCTGAAGTTTTCAGGAAAGTTCAAAAAAAAAATAATTTAAATTGACCTGACTCTCCCCCCCCCCCCCAAAAAAAACTATAATGTATGGATATGGCTTAATTTATGATATGCCTCATTCTCTGGAGCAATAATCGTTTGTCAACGAAAATAAAATTCTTGCATTTGGAAGAATTTTTGATGTATTTAGGAATGAGCAACTTCTGCCATTTGGGAAGTTATGTAAGAAATGTATGATATATATGTCATCTAAAAATTATTACTTTTTTTCTGTCTTATAAACAAATAATTCCTTTTTCTTTCAGATAATACATGTAAACCAGAAATATATACATCAAACAAAACAGGTATGTTTTCTATTAAGTTAGAAAAAAAAATATATATATATATATGAATTTGATCATCTAACATGCATAGTGAACAGAAGTAATAAAACGATTTAAATATTATATAATTATATTGCATAAATACTTGATGCAATCCGGCTTCAAATCAGTTTAATGTGTAGTAAGCTCTCTAAGTTTTAATTTGCTACTTATATAATTTTACCATACTCATTATTAAAGCTAAGATTTTATCTTGCTATTGAGACTTTGTCTATTGTAGGTTTCATTTAGAAGACATAAATTTGTTGTGAACTCTTTTTTTTTTTACTGCAAATCTCAGATTATTTCTTTAAAATCCTAGCCAAAAAAGTTATCTCAAAAGTCCTGTAAATCAGTGTTTCTCAACCTTTGAAGTGTGCCCCCTATAGGGCACATAAATTGATTTCAAGTCAGGTGGTAATGTTTAAAAAATAATGAAGTAAAATTCAATTGCACAAGTTTATGGGTCACGTGTAAATAGTTTTTGACACTACCCTCTTTTGAGATTTTCAGTGCAGTTTTCATCCACATATTGAAAATAAAGAGTAAGGCACTAAAAAGGGCCTGAGGTGTGCTTTGTTGCAACTAAAACCTAACATTCAAAACTAATAAAGTACAGAGTGGCAACCATCAAATTAATGTGGTTTTAGCTCTTTAATTACTGATTTCATTTCTTCTTATAATAATCTGTTTGAAATAAAGTTATGTGTAGTAATATTAAATGTTATATAAAAGGAATGTGAGGCACAAAGTAAAATAGTTAAGATAACTTCCTTTTTTTAAATGAAAAACTAGGAAATTTGTTCTGAGAATTGCAGTACATAATGAAAAAACAATATATTTCATAATAAAACTTGCATTGGAACATTATTTTTCACTTTTGGCAGTAAATATGAACCTCCAAAAAAAGGTGGAAAATAAAATATTTTCCAATGACATATTTTTTATTCAATTATTAATGATATTTTTTGATCAAATAAGTTAGTAAATAAAGTATAAATAAATGAAAAGGAAATTCAACAATAAATGAATAAATAAATATATTAATATGAGAAGAAAATAAAAAGTGCATAAAATAGTAAATAAATAAGAAATTAAGTATTTAAATGAATAAATAAGGGAATGAATAAATGAAGTAATGTTAATGACATTATTAATAAGTATGTCAGTGATTTGATAAAAAAATTAATACGTGAATGAAATGAACAGTTTCTTTTTGCTCTATTCACTTTGTCCCGCCTGTACTTGACTAACTGTACAAAGCATTTAAAATACAATTGAACTTCATTTTAAATAAATACTGCACCGAATGTTAGTAGGCCAAAATTGGTATTTAAAATGTTAATAACAAGAACTTGATCACATAATAATAAGAAAATATTACACTATGAGTTTCAATTTTTGAAAATTGCTTCTAGTATTGTACTCTTTGATTTTCAGAGGTAGTTTTTTCTTGACTAGAATAGATTACATGTGTCACTATTGTCCGTTTCTCAGCAGTTGAGACTTGGCCACGCCCCCAACACGTGGTATCGGAAGATTCTATATGCGTTTTTTGGGGATGAGGTTTCAGAACAACACCGAGAAAGGTTGCCAGTTGGCCATCGTTATCGCGCTGGATTGTTCTATAATTTTCTAAGAAATCACCTCCCACCTTCTCTCTCGAAAAAAAAGGTGTGCTACAAAGACAATTGTTCAACTTAAAAGTATTTTAAGATTTGCAGTGTATTTCTATACCTTTTGGGTTAATTTATCATTGATTTTGCGAAGGAAATCCTAAACGTTCTGTTTTTCACGCTAAGTAAACATTTTCTGAAAACACGATGAACAGCAGGTGAAACTGCTTTTGCAATATTTCGAACTGTTTTGCTTCGAATATAATGAAGAATTAATACATTTTCGAATAGTTCATTTGCGAATACGAGCCATTTTTAAAATAATACGTAGATTTGTGAAGTGAACAAGCAAAAATTAATGCCAAAAGATTTCTTAACTATCACCGCATTGAAAATATAATAATTTTTTTAAAAAATGGGAAAACGACAGACGATAACTTTAATTTCGAATTTTTCTGAAAATATTTCTCTGTCACCTCATTTTTGGCCCATTTCAAACAGTCAATATTTTGTAAAAAAATGTTGGGTTGGTGTAATCATGTAGAGACAGTATGAAAAGCTATTGAACTACTATTTCAATTCCTAGGCACTTCATTTTTTACCATACACATTTAAAGCGTACGAACAATTTTGGAAGCCTCAGTAGGTAAGTTGCACTCTGTGTGACACATTTCAATACTTTAGTACTATTTTCAATAAGGCTTTTATTCTTCAGAAATGAAAAAAGGAAAAAAACAAAAATTAAACCTTTTCACATGCCTATATGGTTATCTACAGAATAATTGAATAAGTGCCTGAAGCAACATTTTATGTTATTGTTTCAACCTATTTATTTTTGTAAATACAAAAAAATATATATGTTTTTTTTTTTCAAGTTTTTTTCGATTACTCTAAAAGTAATTCAGTTCTTCCAGTACTTTTACGAAACAGCGTTACGTGTGGGGATCATAAAATAGGCAAAAATTTGTCTCCCATATTCTAATACAGCTCCGAAGAAGGGCGGATACAAGGGAAGGGCGATGGGGGTGATCGCCCCCTCCTTGAGTCGAGAAGCAGAACACTTCCACGGCATATTTTTGACACTGAAGTTGAAATTGTTTTAGCCTATCTTCAATAGTTTGATGAAGCTCTTGCTGTCTGGAAAATGAAATTGTAGCACATATCTTAACACTTTAGTGATAGGGATCTGAACTTTGTATCGGCAGTATTTCAAAGTTCCAAAAACTCAATTTTAGGCGATTTTAGATGATATTGAATAGGGTTTAAGGGCTCTTCTCAGGGAAAGTTTCGAAAATTGCCCCCGCCCAAAAAAAAGAGAAACTATTTTGGTACACTCCTCCGCAATTTTGTAGAAATGGAAGTCCCCCCCCCTCCCAAATTAAATAAAATGAGACAATCTTTCATGGTGTTTGGAAGGGGGGGGGAACGGAGGTTTGCGAATTTATAAAAGGGTGTGAAATCAATCGCCCCCTCCTTGAATAGTTTCTGGATCCATCCTTGGCTCTGAATGTAAAATGCGTAATTTTTAGCCAGAAACGTTGCTATAATCAACCTATTCAGTTGTCCAACATATCGCACATTGCCAAAGAAACTGACTGAACAAAAAAAAAAAAAAAAAAAACAGCAATGGAGAATATTAAGGTTTGACGCAATAGTAATTTTGAGCGATTTAGTCTCAAATATTATATGCGCAATCAACTTATTACATGATGTATATTAATTAGTTTTTGAAGTATAGATACATAATGCATACTTTAAGCTCGAAAAATATTCTTCCAAATTATGAAATTTTAATGATGTGTCATTATTGATGAAATAGTTTCTACCCCCCCCCCCCTCCCGCACCATTTAGGTGAGCTAACTTTGCGGTTTTTGTGTGGAGAAAGAGCATTAAATTTAGATTTTAAATCAATAGCCGGTACAGTTTTCCCAGATTTTGAATTCACTTTCCTTGCCGGGGTGTTATATAATTCTTTGTTAAAAACATACATGACCATAAAAAAAATTGTGATTAGCGCTATCCATGGGGAAGGGGGCGAGCTGGTCTTTTCCCTTAAAACAATTGTTAGTGCGATTTTGGTGACTTAGTGCAAACCTAAGGAGCTGTTCACAAATGATGTCACGCTTGAAAGGGGTAGGGAGGGAGGGTTCGGAGTTCATGAACTTCTGACAGTTAGTCTCAAGGGGGAAGGAGGGGATTACAGAAATGTGACTTCACGTATTCTAGTCCAAATAAAAGCGTTCGTTATAGCAATATGTTCATTGAACATTGTGTGAGATGTGACGAGGGGAGAGGGTAAGGTGAAGTGTAATATCCTTTATGGACAATCCGTGTGGACGTTATAACTAAGTGTTATAACTAACTTCGTTTCTGATCCCCCCAGAAACGAAGTTGGGTACCCCCCCCCCCATGCGGTGGGGTAGTTGTCATCTCTTAAGACGCCCCTACCGATGTAACTATAATTTTAAAACAGTATTCCAACCAAAGTCGCTTTTTATAATGCACCGAAAATTATTACATATTTCTAAACATTAACGTTCATGCAATACTTAGAGAAATAACCTTGATTTTAATAGTCAATTGCATTAATATATTTCAGATTGATTTTTTATTGTTTTCTCATTTACTTTTATTTCTCACATACAAATCCTTTCTGGAACAATTGGCCAGTCCCCGCCTTTGGTTCAACCAGGTTTTTTTTTAGGGGGGAGGGGGGGGGGCAACTTTTGTTCGAATTATGTTTTCAGCATTTTTTAAAAATAACTGCTACTGTAGATCTACTGACAGTATATCCACTCTATATGATCTGAAATTTTGTACATTCCATACTGGTGCATCAAAGACCCAACCCCTAAGAGCTGCTGAGTCACCTCCTCCCCCCCTGAAGAAAAGAGAGGGAGTAGGTGAGAGATACTAAGTCTTCAAAAAGAACCTAATCCTTAAGCATTTCAATGCCACAGTCTGTGTGGCAATGAAATTTTCCTGCCCCCTACCCCATTTTTTCATCAGCGCACTTGCAATTTCGAATATAGGACGTTAGTGTTTAAAAGAATACTGTTCAAAATTCAGAAAGTCTATCCTTAACAGAAATGTTTCATTCAGAAAACAAAATAGCTCACTTTTTTTTTTTTTTTTTGTAAATACAATATTCATAGTTCTGAAATTTTCAGTTTAAAAAGTATAGGGTCTGGTGGGGTAAAGTGGTCATAAAATCGTAGGTTTTCAACTTTGGTGGATAATAAATACAACAAATTCTTTAAACACTTCAACTTTTTTTGTTGTTATTTTACATTGCATTATTGAAGAACACGGTACATTGAATTTTAGGAAGAAAAATATTGATTTTAGTAGTTTTATAGCACTTTCTCTTCCCTATGTTTTTATGACCACTTTACCCCATGGGGTGGGGGAAAGTGGTCATAGCATGGGGTAAAGTCGTCATAGTTAAAAATAGATGCAAAACCGTTATAAATAACCCTAATATTTGTATATTTCGGTTGTTTTTATAGTTATAAGTATATTTACGAGTACATGCGTGTATACGCGAATATATACGTGTCATGTTATACACGATTGAACACGTTCCTGTATACCTCAGATGCATGCATGCACGTGCCTACTCAAGTATATACGTGTATATACAAGTATATAAGCATATATATGAGTATATAAGCATGTATACCTGATTACCTACAGGAGTTTATACGTGTCACGTGTATATACGTGTAACGTGTATACACGTCACGTGTATGTACGAGTATATACGTATATAAACGTACATCATATGAGTGTATGCACTTGTATCTCGAGAAAATAGGTGCATACTTAAGTATATATTTGTATAGTAGACGTATATACGCATATATGAGTGTACATACATATGCGGGTATACACAAGTTAATTCGTGGATACATCCAGTGCATCTTTGTACGTGTCTACTCACGTATACATGATATGGAATCACAAATATATATGCATATATACGTGTAAACATGATTATATGCTTGTATAAACGTATACATGTACATTTACATGTATACACCAGTACACATATGTATACACGATAATATACGCTTATATACATGTCGGCCTACAGAGTGAATCTAAGATCTTGGGCAAAAATCAAAGGGGTGTGAGAGGGGAGGATAAGAAGCAAAGAATCATTTGGAAGTTATAATCACGGACGCCCTACATGCACACAAAGCCAGAAACTGATGGATGCAAAGCAGGGCACAAATTTGTTGCACAAAAATGATTTTACCTAACATTTTACTTTTTAAGAAATATTTAGAGCAGTTGTTAAAAGTTAAGGCCTGTAGTAGCTCTAATACATGCATCACAACAAAGGCGCAGCGGCAGATGTAAGTTTTTCAAAAGTCTCGGTTTCCAACAGAGAGTGATCTGTGAATGCGACGCATGTATTACAGCTAAAGGCCGCAAATTTCATCAATCGCTTTAAAACCATTCTTAAGACCTAAAATGTTGTGTAAAACTGTCTTTGTGTAATAAATTTGACTTTTTTTTGCATCCATCAATTTCTCGTTTTGCGTGCATGTAGTGCGTCAGCATTGTGTTTGTGACCATATGTTCCTTATGATTCTTACTTCTTATCCTCCCCTCTAACACCTTTTAATAATTTGCTCAAGAGTTTAAACTCACCCTGTGTACTTGTATTTTTTATGCTTGTATGTAAGTGTTTACTTGAGCACGTACGTGTATATACGTGTCTACCTGAGTATATAAGTGTTCTTATATATACCAGCATAAGCGAGCATATAGGTGTATAGTAGAATGTATAGCTGTATGGATAAGAAATTCTTGCAGATACCCATATACGTATTTATTGGCGCATTTATGTGAATACGTCTATGTATGTGCCTACACGAGTATATATGCGTATGTATATGCATATACTCGTATATTTAACCCCGTTTACTGTAAAAACAATACATATTAAGTAAAATTAATATTTAATTTGTATCTGCCTTATACTTAAAGATTGTGACATTAGAAGAACAATATTCGTTAAGCCTAATACTATGACCACTTTACCCCATCTTACTTAAGTTGTTCTAAAAAAATTATCTAAAATAGATTCAGCTAACTGCTAATGCGTAAGAGTTCTTGAGACATGGAGGAAGCTTCCTGTACAGTCAATTTGTTCCTAATTCTAACAAACAAAATTTCCCAAGGAAGTTAAAATAGGTGTTTAGATTTTAAATTTTTCCATATTCACGCAAAATATTTTTTACCAAATAAAATTTTGCCATTCATAAAATTTTGTATTCAAAATGTAGTTTCTAACTGCTCTACTCTAAAATAAAATTTTCACATTCATTCGAACATTTATTTCCAAACTATAACCATCTATTTGACGTATGACCACTTTACCCCATTGACCACTTTCCCCCACCAGACCCTAGATTCCCTGTAGACAACAATTACGCGAAGCTAGAAAAGAAAGGAAAGAGCACAAAGAACATTTTCGCAAATTTAAATGCCCGCCAAAGTTAGGGTTGTCTCAATTGCGAGCGGTAGCGATCACCCCCCCGCGCTAAAATTAGTTCTGCTTTCGGGAAGGCATTCCGAAGTGTCTTCTCCTCATGAATGCACAATACATAGTTGAAATATTACTAGATATGTGACGCTAAGAGCAGAATAAATATTTCACCATTTCACTTTGCCCCACATTCCTTTACATACTTATTTATATTTTCCTCAAAGAGCATGCTTCTGCTATCCTTACTAGCTACAGTTTCAAATTCTGATTTTCTCACTGTACTACTTGTATCAACCACATGTGAGGTCACACCCCCTTCCCATCACCACTACTACATCAGTGTTTAAGGCACAGAGCCTGAAAGATTGAGAACCCTTGCTTTAAATATTGTACTTTTAAAGCACTCTTATCAGGCAACTACACTTTGTTTTAGAAACTGTTGATATTCATACTTGATCCTTAATGTACATTTGATAGACAACTCGTGTCCTAAATTAAGATCACAAACATAAAATCTGAGATAGCTGGAACACTATTCAATCTGTTGTCACGAAATTTGGTACAGAGGTATCTTACAATGGGAAAGAGAACATAGAAACATATCAATATGGGAAAGTTTTAATTTGGAATAAATTTTAATTTGGAATTGAGAAACAGG
Source organism: Uloborus diversus (assembly GCF_026930045.1). NCBI lineage: Eukaryota > Metazoa > Arthropoda > Arachnida > Araneae > Uloboridae > Uloborus > Uloborus diversus. The sequence continues at coordinate 55,116,863 of NC_072733.1, read as the reverse complement.
TTATATCAAAAAGCGTTAAATTATGAATCGGAGATAAAGCATTTATCTCATGAAAATCCTGTCTAAAAAAGAATGGGACCACCCCACACTAATATACAAGCTTCACAACTAGCTTTCATACCGTTTATGTGTAAAAAAAAAATAGAGTTCCATAAAATGAGTAGGGACTGGTGGGGGAAAGTGGTCAATGGGGTAAAGTGGTCATTCGTGAAATAAATGGCTATAGCTTGGAAATAAATGTTCGAATGAATGTGAAAATTTTATTTTAGGTTCGGGGAGTTAAAAAATACATTTTGAATACAAAATTTCAAAACTGGCAAAATTTTATTTGGTAAAAAAAAAATATTTTGTGTAAATATGAAAATTTTAGAAATCTAAACACCTCTTTTAACTTCTTTGGGAAATTTTTTTTGTTAGAATTATGAACAGATTGACGGCACAGGAAGCTTCCTACATGTCTTAAGATTGCTTACTCATTAGCAGTTAGCTGATTTTTTTTTTAGATCCTTTTTTACAACAATTTCAGTAAGATGGGGTAAAGTGGTCATAATATTAGGCTTAACGAACATTGTTCTTCTAATGTCACTTAATAGATATGTATAAGGCAGATATAAATTAAATATTAATTTCACTTAATATGCATTGTTTTTACCATAAATGGGGTTAAGTATAAGAGTATATACGTATGCATACGCATATACTCATGTAGGCGCGTATATAAACGTATTCACATAAATGTACCAATAAATACGTATATGGGTAGCTGCGATCTGGGTATTTTTTTAACTATGCAGATATACTTTCGACTAAAACGTATATACTTGCTTTTACTCGTTTGTATACGAACACTTATATACTCGGGTAGACACGTGAATACACGTACGTACTCAAGTAGACACTTACATTAGGGTGTCCCAAAAAAATCAAAGTGGTTTTTTTTAAACGCATACCCTCTTATTTTTTTCCTTTTATATCAAAACCGTTGTAAAAAAAGTTTCATGCAGTTTGAAGCAGGGTAACCCGTGCCGACTTCCGCCTAAAGGCTTAAACGTGTAAATAGCACGTGTTTTCATAAGCAAGCCAACGCTGGCGACGCGATACTTTGCGAAGCTCAAAACAACTGTAAATAGTGCACAGAAAACAAATGAAAACAGAAAAACATATGTTGGGGGGGGGGGCTTATCCGTAGCAATTTGCAAACCGTCAAACATGTCAGTACGAATACAGTGAGCGCAGTCTAGTCCTTCCATAGGGAACGAAACATGGCGGTGGAATTGCAAAGTTTGAAAAAAGAGATATTTTTAATAGGAGTCGTAAAACACCAAACTACGGGCTTGCAAACTTACCTCTAACGGACAAGTTCTGTCTGTTTTGTTTTATAACATTTGAGAAGTAAAATTTAACCATCAGTGAAAGTGCAAATCTCGCTATTCGGGAATGCATCATCTTTTGGGAAAAGGCACGCATTCCTACCAAATCGTTGCCAAATTGTGTGAACAAACTTAAAAACCTAAATTAAATTTGGAGAGACTTTAAAAAAAATGCAAAGAAACTGCAAGTAGTATTCAGACAGCGCCAACAAGAATTTTAGAGTAATTTAAACAATTTATTCAATATTGCACATGCTGATGCACTTCAGTTAATCAAAATAGAGGAAGATGGGATTTTCTTGCAACTCCAAAGAGAGCCCAGCCGACGTGATCACTTTAGGTGGAGTGGATAAAAAAACTTGCGACAAAGAGTAAAGGGCTCGACTTTGAGCTGTCAAAGAAGAAAACAGGCGCATTAAATACGATTCCACTTCAACATCCTTGGAATTGTATGAGCATGTACAAGAAGATTCCTCTTCGAGTTCTAGTGAAAATATTAATTCAGAAAATTTCCCTGAAACATATAAATCAGTACCTGGAACAAGTATATTAGAACCTGGAACAAATATATCAGAACCTGGAACATATATATCAGAACCTGGAACAAATATATCAGAACCTGGAACAAATATATCAGAACCTGGAACAAGTATTCCAGAACCTGGAACAAGTATTCCAGAACCTGGAACAAGTATTCCAGAACCTGGAACAAGTATTCCAGAACCTGGAACAAGTATTCCAGAACCTGGAACAAGTATTCCAGAACCTGGAACAAGTATTCCAGAACCTGGAACAAGTATTCCAGAACCTGGAACAAGTAAATATGTAATGAGGAGCGATTTTATTACTCCAAAGTCGGTTGCTGCATTGGACAGGTGTCCAAGTATACAAGATTATGTGTTTATTCTTGAAGCTACTATTGACGCACTTGAGTGTAACATTGATGAATGTCCCATAGGTAAATATTCAATTCAAAGAATTCGAACTGAAAAGCGGAAGGAGCACGAGGAAAGAAGAAAAATTGGTTTTCAGTACGAGGTAGCATCTGTTGTGAATTTACCTTGGGATATGAAACTGTTGCCTGCTTTCAGTGGTCAAAAATCAAAAGAAGATCGCTTATCTAAAGTTATTTTATATGGATGTAACGGAACAACTCATTGCTGAGTCTAAACTAGATAATTCCACAGGAAAAGAACAAACAAAGGCTGTTTGAAAGGCAGTTTTAGATTGGAATCTCGAAGACAAAGTTAAAACTCTCTGTTGTGATACTACAGCTTCCAGAACAGGTCCTTTAAGTGGTTCTTGCGCTATTCTTGAGCAAAAATTTGATAGAGAAATGCTTTCTTTTGCTTGCCGCCGTCATATATATGAACTGATCTATCCCACTAAAATACAGTGCTATGGAGGAGCTGCGGAGCTGTTCCGAACTGTGCCCTAAATTGGAAAATTTAGTCTGTGCTAAACTTAGTAATATGACTATCAAGAGTTTATAAAATTGCCTATCATATTTTTAGGTGGAGATACAAAAAATGAATTTAAAATAAGACCACCGGGAGCCATGCACAAAGCTCGATGGATGGCTCGAGTGATTTACTCCCTAAAACTATAACTATTTTATTTAGTTCACAACTAAAATTAGATACGAAGGAAAATGAAGCATTGCTTGTTTGTAGTGACAATATACGTGAAACCATGGCTTCAATGTATTTTGACAGTCAAAGCACCCAACAAAGATTTGTGCTTTTTGATAAAAGTGTACAAAAATGTGGACCCAATTATCTCAAAAGCTGCTGTACAAAAATTGATCCCGCTTTTATGGTATGGTCAATAATATTTCATTCCTTGATGTGAAAAAGACTCTCAATGCTTAATGCAGTAAACGATGCAGCTGAAAGAGCTGTAAAAATGATGCAGGACTTTCATTGTTTGCTAACAGCTGATGAGGAACAAAAACAATCTGTGTTACGTTGCGTTCAAGAGCAGCGGAAGCTCTATCCTGACTACAAAAAGCAAACATTGAATTAAAAATATGTGCAGTAATGTTTCTTTTAGTCTAATATTGTTGTAAATATCTGCTTCAAATAAATTGATGTCGCGTGTAGTAAGGAATTATGCAGTTAGCAATCTTTCCACTGTAGTTGCCGTACAGGATTTCAGGTCCAACTTTGACCTCAAGTCGGCACGGGTTCCCGTTATTTTATTGCAATGAAACTTTTTTTTCATGTTTCTGAGGTGAAATGGAAAAAATTTGGAGGGTATGCGTATTCGATTTCACAAATTTTTTTTTTCACCATTATATCTTGGAACACCCTAACTTACATACAAGCATATGACATACAAGTATACAGGGTGAGTTTAAACTCTTGGGAAAATTTTTAAAAGGTGTTAGAGGGGACAATAAGAAGTAAGAATCACAAGGAACATATGGTCACAAACACAATGCTGACGCACTACATGCACGCAAAGCCAAAGACTGATGGATGCAAAACAGGTCACAAATTTGTTTCACTAAGACAATTTTGCACAACATTTTAGGTCGTAAGAAAGTTTTAAAGCGATTGAAGAAATTTGTGACCTGCAGCTGTAATACATGCGTCTCAATCACAAAGCACTCTCTGTTTTAATAACGAGACTTTTGAAAAACTTTCATCCGTCGCTGCGCTTTTGTTGCGATGCGTGTATTAGAACTACTACGGGCCGTAACTTTTAACAAGTGCTCTAAATATTTCTTAAAAACTAAAATTTTGAGTAAAATCATCTTTGTGTAAAAATTTTTTGACCTGTTTTGCATCCATCAGTTTCTGGCTTTGTGTGCTGTAGCGCGTCAGCGACCATAAGCTCCTTATTATTCTTTGCTTTTTATCCTCAGCTCTCACACCCCTTAGATTTTTGCTCAAGAGCTTGAATTCACTCTGTAGGCATACATGTATATAAAGCGTATATACTCGTGAATGCATATATGTGCTGGTGTATACACGTTAATGTACGTATATACGTCTTTTCAGGTTTTTAATTGTGTTCACACGTATACATACGTATATACTCGTGCTTCCATATAATACATGTATATACATGAGTAGACACGTACAAACACGCACTGGATGCATCCACGAATTAACTCGTGTATACCCATATATACATTTATGTACACTTATGTATATACCCACATGTACACTTGTACATATATGCATATATACGTCTGCTATACATGTAACTACTCGGGTATACACGGTATCTACTCATATATGAACGTGATTACTCATGTTTACACGATACGTATATACTCATAAATACACACATATATTAGTGCATATACTTGTAACCATAAAAATAACTGAAATATACAAATATTAGGGTCATTTAATATGGTTTAGCATTTATTTTTAACTATGACTACTTTACCCCATGCTATGACCACTTTCTCCCATCCCATGGGGTAAAGTGGTCATAAATACAAAGGGAAAAGACTGTTATAAAAACTAATTAAATTTTTTTTTTCTAAACTTCAATGTACTGTGTTCTTTAATAATGCAATGTTAAATAAAAACAAAAAAAGTTGAAGTGTTTAAACAATTTGTTGTATTTATTATCCACCAAAGTTGAAAATGTACGATTTTATGACCACTTTACCCCACCAGACCCTACCAAGCATGCTTCAGGGTTCGTGCGCTCTTTACAAACTCCTTATAAACTCCTGCTTTTTAAGAAAAGTAAATAAGGGCCCTTAAACCTCCTGAGTTTTGCTATTATCCCCTTACAAACTCCTTATTTTTTTATTCTTACATCACCTTAAAGATTTTCTTCTATTGCCGATACGAGTGATTACGTTATACCGAATTTTACCGGAATCCCACTATTTTTTTGTCTGTTAATACAAGAAATCCAAATTTTTCATTAGACTATTTTCTTCCCCACATCTGATTTTTTTTTTTTTTTTCCAAATTTCTGACGCTTATGTTGTTATAAATAACATAATATCTTTTAGACTTATTAAAGTACCATTCTAAATTTTTTCTTTTTTTTTTCCTTTAATAAATTTTTTTATTTGCCATTTTTAGACTTTTGATGCTTTGATTTTAATTAAAGCAATCTCTTTGCATCCAATATAAAAGTTGAATTTTTGTGATTTTTGATGCTTATTATGCGTTTATGGAGGGCAAATAAATGAAATTTCTTTTTATTTCTATAAAACTCACACAGTTAAAATTTTGAAGCTTAATTTTGTGCCCTTTATGAGAGTCAGAAAGTTAAAATCTAAGTCGATGGTTTAGTTTGATTTTTTCTTCAATTACGTCGATTGTTATTAATAACACGTTTATTGTAGAGCTCTAAAATGCAATTCTAAAATAATTTACTTAAATACATTCTGTTATGTGCTGTTCTTTATACTTTTAACGAGTTCATTTTGAAAATCGCAATCTCTTTGCATCTGCTATGGATATAAGATTTTTTGCATTTATGATGCTTACTATGATTTGTATGATTGAGGCAAAGAAATTATGTTAATTTGTATTTTTATTAAAATCATTAAATTGAAATTTTTTTAATGAAATTCATGCTCTTTGAGTCAAGTGTCAGAAAGTAAGTACGGGATTACTGGTTGAAATTTATTTTTGTTTCAACTTCTTTAAGTGTTTTAATACATACATAACATCTGTAGTTGGCAGGGTTTGTAATTTTTTTGATTAAAAAAAAGTCAAGATTTTTTTTTTAATTTAAAGTCTTTTTTTTTTTTTTTTTTTGGTTAGGAAATTGTTAGTACCTGTTTTGTTTTTCAGAAAATCTAATTTTCAGTCACATCACTTTTTTTTAAATTTATTTTCAAAATAAAACATATTTCAACAATGTTCCCCCCCCCCTCGTATTTGAGGTTGATTCCAAAGCAGCTCAAGTCTAAGAAGCAGTAAATACATATTTTACTACAGTCGACGCTCATTATAACGACCACACATTATAAAAACCGTCCCATTATAACGACCAGTGGTAGAAGTCCCAACTTTGTTCCTATAAACTCTATGTTAATTTGCTTTCGTTATAACGACCGTTCTGTATCGTCTAATCCAATACAGCGACCGAATCAGCGGAAGCTATTTCTTTTGGTCTTTCCAATAAAACAAATTTGTAGCTTAAAATTACATTGATTATTGTTTACGGACACCTGCCTGAAGTTTTCAGTGTCAAATCTAACTTTAAGAGGGGGGGGGGGATTACCATTCACCACAGCTAGCACAGAAAAAATAATGGGAGGAAAAATCGAGAAAATTCCAGATTCCTAAGAAAAGGAAGTTGACAGATGTATTGGTAGTTTGGTGTTTGAATCTAGTATTTTTTAAAGATTTGGGGTTCTCGAGGGACTTTTAAATGTTTCTTTGGAAAGCAAGAGAAACACAATTTATCACCTATATCTGAAACAGAAAATAATGTTTTGCAAAAATCACGTCTGCTAAAAAGGCAGACCTCTGTTTCTGGTTTTATCTTTAGAAATTGTTGTGGTAGTAGTAGTAGATCTGAAAGTGTGTAACATTTTCCTCCCTATATTTTCTACTTTAAAACTTCTTTAATATTATGTCATAATATTTTGCACACTACTTTTCTAAAAATTCCTATGATAAAAAACATTTGGGCATTTACTTGAACATGCATGATGACGGTGTACATTTTTTTAATTTATACCTCTTATAACGACCACTCGTTATAAAGACCTTTTTCCCTGGGACGGAGATGGTCGTTATATCGAGCGTCGACTATATAAATTTAGTATGTTTGTCCATTCCATGCATTGTATGAAAGCAAAAATAATTAATATTACAGTTGTACATATTTTTTCTGAAATACATTTTAAAAAATGCATCTTGAAACAAAAAACTAGTCCTTAAAAAGTAAAATGAACTCCTACAAAACTCCTTAAACTCCTTACTTTTAATTTTCAAAATTGAGTTATGAACCCTGTGCCTTTGAACCAAACACTAGGGGTTCCGTGTTAGGCTGACCACTTAACTAGATTATCTGCCTCGCAGCCTAGAGTCCCTGATTAGGAAAATTGAGTTGGGCACAGTAGGCCTTGGCCCTCACATGCTGTCGTATCATAGGGTATATAAGAAACCCCCCCCCCCCCAGTTTTTGTCTCCTTTTTGTTTAAATTGAGTTCTCAACTTATATGAGTGTATGGTATTCATTATGCTTCATTTTCTCGATGAAAATTACTATGGATTTTTATTCTACAGTAAAACAAAAAAAATTTTTTGGGGGGGGGAAGCTTTCTTGGGATAGGACATTGATTGATGTCTTAATGGATTGCTTGTATTAAAAATCCTATAATGAAAATTTGTTTAGGCACAAGTGTGTTGATTTAGTAGGAATTAGGCTTTAAAGGGGGGAGAGTTAAATCTTTGCTTGACTGCATATTTGTGCATTTTTGAGTAAGCATTTAATTTTCTCTTTAAACACTTAATTATCTAATGTGAAATTATCACTTTCATTTAATGTATGTTAAATATATTAAATGACAATAATTACTATGTTTTTTCCTACATGGTTTTAATGACTTGTTTTAATCAATGTTTATTTTAGTTGTAGCAGTTGCTGATGGTTTGGATACATCTTTTGATGTACTGACAGTTTCTTCAACTCTGTATCATGATCATAACATGGTACAAAATACTGCTGTAGCTGTAGTGGTAAAATATTTCAACTTGGAAAACATTTTAGCCTTACCTAGATGTGTTGGTTGAAGACAGAAATGGAATGAACTCGGAATTTCAAATTTACTCTGTTCCTTGTTTGTTCAAGATTAGTTGTGGAATTCTGGAAAAAGCAAGACTTTTTTCCTTTGTGATACATTGTGATACATTAAGTTAATGTGAAGATTTTTTACATCTTCTCAAATGTACATATATTTTAATATTTATGTAAAAGTATTCTGAAATTTTCTTTCTATCTATTGAAAAATTTCCAAAATTTTAGTAAGATTTTATGCAATGTTATTGACATATTATTTAGATTTTGTTTCACAGAGCATATTGTATATATTAAATTTTCACACACTACTCTAGTTTTATTGATTTCATTTCAACATTTATAGTACAGCAGCACTTATTTTCGCCCATACAACAATATGGAAATCATAAGATAAGTTATTATTTCTTTTATCTGTAAGTAAATCCTACCAAGTGATAGCAGAATATTACAAAAAATAATTGCAAAATCTAGGGGTCATTCCACAAAATTTTGACAAACATGGGTTGCTAGACCTTTTTTATTTTTTCGAATTTTATATGAGGTGAAATATATACTAAAGGAACTAAAAAGCCACAAGCGGAAATATTTTCCCCCCCTTAAGTTGTGCTTAGTCAAAAACTGCAAGTACAAAATGCTATATAATTCTTAAACTAATAGAGAGATATGCACATAAGTTGAAAAACTACTGAAATCTAGGGGCGTTTTTTCTAATCTGATACTTAAAAACAAATTAATGCCTTGTGATTGGTGCGTTTTATGAGAACTATACTTTTCTGTTACTTTCATATTTTTGTGTAGAGTGAAAATTCATTAGCAATACCCCAAATGTATTTAAGAATTCTCTGAAAAAGTATAAAGACTCGCACAAATATATTTTAAATTCAACTTACTCAAGCAATCATTAAAGTGTTCATCACACATCAGCACAAAAAAAAAATTTAAGTAAATCAAATTCTTTAAAAATCGGCTTTTTTTCTTATTTTGGTAAATTTATTTTTTGTTAAACAAAAATACTGCCATCCGATGGCGCCAGAATATTTGAAGCCAATTTTTTGCTTTGCACTTTCGATTCATTCATTATTTTGGATTCATTTGGAGTATTTACAATAAGAAGGCGTGTTTACAAATGTTTTTCTGTAGATGCATAGAAAACCTTTTTACTTTTAAGATTAGAAAAAGGATAAAATATAGCCAGTGCACGAAATTTTAGTAAAGACTTAATTTAAAACTTAATTCAAACCTCCAGCATGGGCTATAAGATTAGTCAGAATGTGTGTAACTGTAATCCATACTAATATTTGTGTGTGTTGGTAAACAGAAAATAACTGGTAAGTACTTTTTTTGTTTTCGGAATTTTTCCTGTAAAGCATCGTTTAACAGTCTCATATTTTTTCCTTTTTTATTTTACAATTATTCCATGTCATCCGATATTTAAATCTTTTTTATTATCAATTAGTGACTGGTGGGGTAAAGTGGTCAGAAAATCCAGGTTTTTTAACTTAGATAAATAATATATTAAAGAATTTCGTTTAAAACTAAATTTTTTTGTTATTTTACGTCATGTTAATAATGAACACTGGCTGCACTGAATTTTTAGAAAAAAAAATTATTTGAATAGTTTAATGGCGTTTTCTTTTTCATATGTGTTAAAGACCTGACCTGGGGTGGGGTAAAGTGGTCATAGTTAAAAGAAAATTGATCTATAACCATCATAAATAACCATAATTTTTTAATGCTCAACACACAAAATTCTTCTGAAGAATTTGAAAAAAATTGAGATAGGAATGAGTAATTGCATGGACCAAAGCTTCACTTTCACTTAAAATTTTCAGTGCTATGTGGAAAAGGTAGAGTAGCTGTCACTCTCTGATGAGCAAAAAAAAGGATAAACAGAGCATCACTCTGAAAAAGCTTTTATAACTCAATAACATGTACTCTTCTCCAGTTTACACAATGCAAAAATAAAAATTACCCATTTTTTCAGGCAATGTACCAATAATTGTTCTGTGTTCTCTCTTTATTGCTTAACATTGTGTAAAAGTTTTCGAATAAACCAAATGAGAGGAAAGAATCCAGGTCTCGCTATGTTTAGTCAGATATTGTATTAACCTTTATATTCAAACTGGGCAAATAAATCCACTACCCGGCATAAGTAAGCAGGAAAAAAAAGGAAAGTTATTTAATGCATTAATTTACTTGTGTACAGTAGAACCTTAATTATCCAACAAGCGGATTGGGATTGATAGTGCCTCGTGTGTCAGAAATCTCGGTTGATAGAAACTTCATGTAAAAACTTTTCAGGATCGAAAGTTTTTAAATTATTAATTAAAAATACAATAGTATATTTTTAAAAGATGAAAATGAACAGTCCCGCCTGCTTACCTGCAAACACCGGAGTGGGGGGCGGAACCACGTCCTTGAGGAGCCCAACGGCCCAAGAAATTGAAAAAAAAAAAAAAAAAAACTAGCACTAACACTCATTAATGGTGGAAATATACACTGCTGACCTGTAAAGAGGGACCTGCTGGTTTTGTTGCAAGGGGGGGGGGGGGGGCAAAATTTATAGATCCAGGCCTGAAAATGAACATATAAGTAATGTTTTACAGTTAAAAACCTAAAATAAGAAAAACTTGTAGAAAGCATTTAGTCAACTGATTTTTTTTTACTATGCCAATATTGAAAGATGCATTTAAAAAAAATCCGGAAAATATTTTATTGATCAAATTTACATTATATATTTGAAAAGTATGTTGCCTTTCTTTGTAAAAAGTCCTGAATTTCTGTCAATAGCTGCCCGATCATGCAATTTTTTAAGCAACAAAATTTCGATTGGCATCATATGAATTCGGCTCTAAATATTTCAGAGCAGTTGTTAGAGCTTGACACCCTCGGTGTAACTTCCTCTTTGAATCTTTCGAGACCTAATCCTCACTCTCAAGCATCACTGACATCCAGTGGAGGATCGACTACTTGTACAATTTCCTGTGTTCTGTCCATTGTGTAATTATCGGCTTGTTTAAGAGAAACCTCAGTTAAACTATGTTCTAGTGCTGTATGTTATCCATTCTCCCTCTACAGTGCACACCTCCATAATCGAAACACTTTTGTTTGGACCCATGAGTGTTCAGAATAGAGTCCACTGTATTGTGAAAAACTGTGAACTAAGGCTGTTCAATAAATCTCATTTTCAGAAAGTAAAGAAATTGAAAGCATTACATCTTTCGTATTGAGAAACCCAGCTGCTCAGTATTCTATGAATGCTGATATTTCTAAAAAATACTTGCATTAGCAAGAAACTTCCCACGCTTTAAATAAGTTAAATTTGTATGAATTTCAGTATACATATACACAGTGGATGGCCAAATTATTAGGGACAGTACTCATATTCTCGTATTTTCAAGTTTAGACTAATTTTTTGAAGAAATAAACAAGGAACCATAAGCTCCTTTTATTATGTACTAGTTGCATTGCCCGGCTTTACACGGTCTACCTCGAAAATAAGTTATATCATGTGACGCATTGTTCAACAATCAGGCTTCAATTGGAGAAAAATACTGTACAATTTCCCATCAAAATAATCTTTCTTACAGAAAGAAAACGGCAAAAGAAAAATTCTCGAATAAATTGAACGCAACCCTCCATAAATACACCTAAGATCCTAAAAAAAGAAAGATGAATCTCCAAATAATAACACTGAAAAACAAATGTTAACGAATTTTCTGTTCCTCAATGTACTTTGGATGTTTCTTACATAACTCAAGGTGCTGAAAAAGAGTATATTAGTAAAAATTTTCTATCACCCTCCAATTTTAAGAAATTTCATTTATACCTTTTGGATTATATAGGCTATCTTATAGCAGTTATAAATTTGCTACATTTTTACTTCCTTTTACAAAATAAAAAGTATTGTATTCGCGAAAAAATTTTCACTCAAAAATCTACCTTAATTTCCATTTTACTCATCCCCGAATAAGTATTAAGTTTTTTTAGACTCGACCAGACGTGAATAAGTGCCTAAGAACGTATAGACACGCGAAACATCCATTTTGACGATTCCCGAGTTAAGAGTTTTCTCGTGGCGGATGTGCGTATGTATGTCGCATAACTCGAACGGTAAGACCTAGAAAGTTGAAATTTGGTGGTGGGGTCTAGTTGTGCACCCCCCCCCCCCCTTTTGATTGCATTTCGGGTGTTTCTAAAGGGGTCTTTTGCCCTTTGGGGGGGGGGGGGGATCATCCTTAATTTCGATGTAAACTCAAGTGGTGTTATAATTTGGCGGACACTTAGCAATATATCGCCATTTTGGGCGGCCTTTTTTTTTTTTTTTTTTTAAATCTGTTTCAATTTGGCCACTTTTGGTGATATTTAGAGAGTAAACTATTGAATCGCATAAAAATTGCCAGTAATGGGGAAATGACATTAAATTGGAGTAAAAGGAAGTCGTGATTCACACATCAGCTTGTTATTTTAGATGCATTTGATCCATAGACACATATGTTTTACTCATTACAGCAACAGAGTATGTAACAAGAGAGTAGAAACGGAATTCACTTTGATAAGTTTAATATTTGCGACCTTGAGCAGATGGTGCTAGGCGTTCCTTATTTCGGTTTCACATAAGATCACGGTAGTCGAAGTTGTCTTTCGGCACGTGGAAGTGCCCTGCCATCTGTTCCCATAGCCAGAGCTGCCAACTGCTACGAAAAAATCGTAGTTTCTACGAACTATAGCTTTGAACTACGACGCTACGAAAACGTGTCCAAAACCTAAGATTTTCTTTTGTTAACTTTTCTTCATAATACAAATACAAAAGTGACGACCAGCAACAGGCTCTGCACCCAGCTACGCTGTTCCTCATCAATTTACAATCCCCAGTGAAGATCAATGGCTCTTTTAAAACTATCTACTCCCTTGCTCATTACCACCGCTTCCAGTAAACTGTTCCAAGGTTCAACTACCTTGCTAAAATAATAATTTTTTCAAATATAGTCCAGTCAAATTAGGTCATGACCCAGACATTCAAAAAAAAGAATGTGCACCTATACCAAGTTGTTCAGTACCATGAGGAGATAACGTGCCAAAAAGTCCCAAGAGTTTGAGCGTCGGGTTTGGGAGTTATGGGGGGGCAAAGAGGGGGCTCAAAATGCAGATTATTGCTTTATTTCAGCTGTATTTCCAACGCTATTCGTTTTAATCAAAGGGAAATTGAATAAAAGTTGAGTATGGTACATATAACTAATATTACAAGTTATATTTTTTGCAAAGATCTGTCTTTGGGGGGGGGATCCCCCCCCCCCATTTTTGAGGTATGCATTGTACAAATGAAAAAGTTTCCTTGCTCGTGTTTTACTGTTTTTAAAATAACATTTTTTGAGTACATTCCCTTTGCTACCCCTCCTCCCCCCCCCCCCAGGTTAATGAAATGACGGACTAAATCGGGTCAAAATACAAATTTTTGACGTGTTTCTCAGACATTTCAATGTCTATTTCTGACAAATATTGTACCAGATTAAATTGAATGCAGGGAAATTTTTTAAAAACATGATCCAGATTTAGGTTTCATGTGGTTTGTAGCTTTGTCTTGTTCCTCACCATGTGTTACCGTAATTTGAACGATTCGTTCAAAAATGTTTAGTTTTGATAATTGAAACACTTTACTTCTTTATTATTCAGTCTTCAAAATTTCATAAAAGGTTTTAATTTCCTGGTTATTCATTGATTAAACCACGTCTTTAACTCTTCATTGGCCGAGTTTATAAGACGCTGGATTTTGTATGAATGACGTTTAACTTCTTAGTTAGAATTTCATAATTTAAATAATGGGAATTATATGCTTGTAACAAAAACACATATTTAGTGTGTCACTTTTTTCCCGATTTTATTTCACGTTTTACATTTTCTGCCATTTTAGCTCATTTTTCTTTTGCTAACATTATAGTCATACATTCGGGACAAATTTTTTAGGACCACGGAAGAATGTACCGCAATGCGGCTTTTTCAATATTTTAATTTTGTTCTTCAATTTCATTTGTAAGCAAAACTTTCACAGAAATACCTTAATTTGGAGACAAAAAGGTTTTTACATTCTTTTAAAGTAGCACGTTAATGGAAATGCAAGTTCAAAAGTGTAAACCTACATTTTTCTTGAAGTAAAGAGAAAATATATTTATGTTATGTCCCCAGGAAGAACAGAAGCGGGTCGGATTGAAATGTAAAAAGATAAGAACAGACGTTAAACACACTTTGTCGAACTTTGACTGCGATACAAGAATTGATTATTCATCAGCATTCGATTGATTGTTAGTCTGAAATACTGAAAGATTATGAACGATCTCAATTAAAAACGTTGAGCGAAAATAGTACACTGAACTTCCGTAAATGATAGAATCCAAGTGTCAAAAATTGATGGCTACTTTTAGAACCGAAGCAGCACCGCTAGGGACATACTTGCTAGTATTTCAACTACAGGAAGAGAGGGGGGTGGAGATTTGCAAGTATAATTTTTGCTCTTGCCAAAAAAAAAAAAAAAAAAAAAGGTTTTTAAAAAATCAGAGATTCTTTGTCATTTCCTTTTTTAAATGAAAGTAAAATGTAATTTTTTCTTAAACCTTTTCAGAAACATAACATATTATACATTTGGAAGCAAAAGTCTGTTTTTACTTTTGAAAATGTTCCAAGGAGAAAAGCAATTCAAACTTGAAAAATGCCAACAATGCATTTACTTTTCTTTCTGCACTCAACAGAAGTTATAGAAATAGAAGCGGCAAATCTGCAAAGTGAAGAGAAAACACAAATTATTTTTATAGAAGACTTTAAGCAGGCCCCGATTAACCTCTGAAGTGGGAAAGCTCCTTCTCATTTCAGGGCCTCACAAACTCTGTGTTGGAAGTTTTTCTAAAAATTCAACGCACATTTAAGTAAAATTCACTGTTGCTAGATGTGTTATTTTTAAAAGTGACACAGCAAAATTCAGATCAATGTTTAACCTTTCCTCCTACCCGACTGATAGAATTTTTGTAAATTACATACGTTTTCACTGAAATTCTAAACAATAAAGGGTCTTTAGTTGCTGAAACAGATTTTTCTTGTCACAAAATTGTTATGAAAGTACATTGTAATAGTTCGGCCAAATTTGATCGAACCAGTTCTAATGTTTGCAATACCTTTAAAAGCTGAACCTAAAATTTTTAAGCATTTTTTCAGTAATTTTTGGGCTTCCTGAAAATTCTGAGGGGGAGCTTTAGCTTCCCGAGCCTTTTGGGTAATCAAGCCCTGCGCTTACGGCGCAACGTCTTACCTTTCAGATTTCAGAAACTAACCTTTTTTATACATTCAACATTCATTCCGACATCCGATTCACACTGAGACCCAAAAACAGACGTACAGAGCAGTACCTACAATGCAAAAACTGCAATCGCCAGACCACCAAATTTTCTTCTGTTTTTGTCCTTCAAATTTTTAGAACCGATGTGTGTGTGTGCGCGCTTTCGTTTCTATATTTTAAAACTTTGAGGATTCCTAATGATTATTTCTGTGCATAGTATATTTTATTATTAAAAGGAATTTGTTTCAAATTCACAACTTGGTGACTCCTGTTAAACTATTTTTATTAATTAAGGTTCGCTAAAGTTCATAAGTAATACTAAGTGTTTAGATTCTCTATAGTTCCTCAAATTTTCACTAAAAGATTACAAAAACATCTTTAGCTTTTAAATTTGAAGTATTGGTTTTTATTTAGTTTTTTAAAGTTTTTTGGTTTAAAGCCCCCCCCCCTTTACCGCCCTCCCTCCCCAGCAGGCCCCCGCATTGCTGGGTCTGCGGGTACATAGATTCGAGCCTGCGTACAGGAGAATTAAATTTCAATGCCGTCTCTACGCCATTTTAATTTATAACTGAAAAAAAAAAAAACACTTTAAATATAGGATTACTATTAATTTTCTTAGCATAATATTCATCGGCAAAAATGAATCTATAGCACTTCTTTAAAAAATCCAAAGAGAATGCACTTCGGAATTTTTTTCTTATTCGATGAACAAATAAGTGTCAACGTTATTTGGGATTCAGATACGTATGATTAGGCCCGTCATTTCATTTACTCATGGGAGGGGGGGGGGGGGCAAAGGGAATACACTGGAAAATGTCATAAAAAATAATAAAATACCTGCAATGAAACTTTTGCATTTGTACAATGTATATATCTCAAAATCCGAAGGGGAGGGGGGGTCAACTCCCCCCGTAATGACGAATGTGTGTAAGAATAGTACTTGCAGTGTTTGTAATTTGTTCCATATTCAACTTATATTCAATTACCGTTTCAATAAAACGAATAGTGTTAAAAATACAGCTGAAATAAAGCAATAATCTGCATTTTGAGCCCCCTCTCTGCCCCTCCATAACTCCCAAACCCGACGCTCAAACTCTTGGGACTTTCTGGTACGTTATCTGCTTATGATACTGAACAATTTGGTATAGGTGCACATTCTTTTTTTCTTTTTTGAATGTCCAGGTTCGACCCTTTTTCGACCTAATTTGACTGGACTAATATCCATGTTAGCCTGAGATTTAAATAGCTTAAAACAATGATCCCTTGTCCTGTTTTTAGTGCTAAACTTTATCCCTGTAACATCTTTCATTTTAATAAATTTAAACAACTGAATCATGTCCCCTCGGTCTCTTTGCTCAAGACTAAATTTTTAGCATTCTAAGCCTGGAATCGTAGTCTAAATGAGAAAGTCCATTTATTAGCCTTGTAGCGCGCCTTTGAACCCTTTCCAATACATTAATATCTTTCTTAAGATAAGGAGACCAAAACTGAACAGCATACTCCAAATGAGGTCTTACCAAACTTCTATATAAGGGCAGAAGAACTTTAGAATTGTTTGAAATAGATCTATTGATAAACCCAAGTGTCTTATTGGCTTTGTTACTACCTATGCTGCACTGTTGACTAAACTTTAAATCCTGACTTATTAAGAAGCCCAGATCAGTAACTTTTTCTGCCTGACTAATGACTGAACCAGGTAAATAATAACTTGTACACTTACTTCCATGCCCCAAACATAGCACTTGACATTTCCCAACATTAACAGCCATGCCCTATTTATCAGCCCACTCCGTAATATGATCTGGATCCTCTTGCTACTGATTTGCTTGTTCTTCATTTTCTTCAATCCCCATAACTTTGACATCATCAGCAAAACAATTCATATTCCCAGAAATATTTTTGTGAGTATCGTTCATGAAAACAATGAACAAAACAGGCCCTAACACCGATCCCTGAGGAACCCCGCTCAAAGCCACACTCTATTTAGAATAAGTACCCCTTACAATTACCCTTTATTTCCTTCCGGTCAGCCAGTTTTTTACCCAAATGAAAATTTTCCCTCCTATTCCTATGTCAGCTAATTTGCCAAGTAGAGCAACATGCGGTACCTTCTCGAAAGCTTTTTGAAAATCAATGTAAACACCATCTACAGGCTTCTTATTGTCTAAAGCCATGGGAACTTTGTCATAGAGATGTAATAAATTAGTTGCACACAGGACCATCGCCATAAGGGGAGGTGAGGGGGTGTCTCGCCCTCCCAGAGATTTCATCCAGTTGGCAAAATCAGTTTAAGTCGGCATTTTCAATGTTTCGGATTTTCGAAGCTTTTATTAATTGATTTAAAAAAAAAAAAAGGTAGCATTTTCATATTTCAAAGTTGCAAATCTAACCTTTTGGGTACTTTGCGCAAGAGAAAATAATGAATAGGATCTTTATTTACATTCATTTTCATTTTGCTCACACTACATACAGCAAACACGATCATTCAGCATTCTTTCGCCGACTGTTCCCTTGAGCGTGCATCTTCAGGGCGCTTCTTTTACCGAGTGTGTAAGTACGGCACTGCCCAGTGCCTAATCATCAAATTCACCAGAGTCGGCAATTTTTGACTCAGTTTCAGCATTCACGACACGAATTGTTTGGTTTTTTTTAAATATGTATAATACACATGTACACAGATTTATAATTTATAATCACGGGACGCAGGAGCGTCCCGACCGCCAAGAAAACCAAACGTCAGCAGCCAACAAAGCAAATCCACCTCCAAGAAAGACGAAAGAAAATAAAAGCGACCAAGAACAGGTGACACGACAGAACAAGTTGGGGTTTTCTGGGTTTTTCACTCTTCTGTATCTCAGCCCCATGAAGACCCACGGAGTTGTTTTTTGGTATACTCAATCTCTAGTGACCCCTGAAGACATAAACCAAAATACAATCCCCAGGACCATCAGGGGGAGGAGAAATTTAAGTTAGAAAATCGCTGTTCAAAAAAGTTTTCGCTTTCTTTGACAGGGCTACAGCCCAGACGAGCAGAGGAATCGAGCTGAAATTTCGCACACGCATTCCTTTTGCTCTACTGATGTTCCATTTGACCCCCCTCCCCCTTATTTTTACCCCCCCCCCCCCAGATCGTACCTTCCCGGAGTTCTGTAGAAGCCCCCCGGGGGCTATGGTAATGATTTTTTATATACATATTCTTGGGGGGGGGGGCATTGAGGTCGTATACAAAAATTCAAACCCCAGGGACATCATGGGCTGGAGTAATTAAAGTTTGAAAATCACTAATTTCCCCTAAATTCCTGTCTACTTACTCTCAGTTTAAAGGTTTTGTTAATCTCTGACTGCAATTGCAAGGCAAGAACAGATCTAAGATCTAACAATTATTCAAAAGTTGTCTTTGGAAATGAAATTCAATCAAGACTAATAAAAACAGTTGCAACTAGACGTTAAATCGCGGATATCACAAATTTGCCACAGCGACTGTGTATGCGCGCGGACTCATTGGGCTTTCTGTTTTAAGATTCTATGTTGTTTGTTTATATTTAAGCAGAGAAACAATGAATGAGATTAGAATGCTGTCCCCCCCCCCCCCAAGTTTTGCCGATACGAAATTTCCTTCCCCCTTCCTTTTTTTCAGTTTTGATATATTTAAGGGGGGGAACTGGGGTTAGCACATATTTATTGGTTTGCTTATTTTCTAAATTAATGCATTTTTCACAAACATAACACATTATGAATTAAAATATATAAAATATGTGTGTGGATATCCGTGTTTTGCAGTAATTTGTTAACAGACAAAATTTTTGCAATTAATTTAAGCAAGACTTTTGAAATGAGCTAAATCCGCGCTCATACGGAGTCGCTGTGGCAAATTTGTGATATCCGCGATTTGACGTAGAGTACAGTTGCATACATCTATTGACACATTCAAATTTAAAATATTTAAAGACTTAGGATTTTTTTTTTTTTTTTTTTTTTTTTGCTTGGTCATAACATACGTTATTTTGTCTTTTTTATGAACTTTTAAACAAAACTACACTGTAAAAAATCTCGGAAAACTCTCTGAATATACAAAAAAGTTTTCCTTAATACACAGATTCGTACGCCCTCCGCAGTTTTCTCCTATAATCAAAAACCTTTCCCGTTTAGCAAGAAAGTAAGAGTCGACGCATGCGCAGCTCACACGGCAATTTTATAGTCCAGCAGCAAATCAAAACTGAAACTTTCGAAAGCACGCAATGAAAACAAGTGCTGACTCATGTATGCGAAGTAACACTCATCAAGGGGATTAGTAGAAGTTTTGTTCCTCGCATGAATTCACTGAAGATAATTTTAAAGTCTTATATTTTCTTGCTTATGTATCGTCATGAGATTGAATTTGAAGCTATGTCACTTATTTTTAAGTACGAAGTGCAAATTCTCGACGCATGCTCGCGGAAGGAATACAAACTGAAATTAAAAACCAAATAACTTCCGAGAGGACGCCATGTAAATTCGTTGCGTCGCATAACTTGTGTAGGTAATTTACTTTTTTCTTGGATACTTTTCTTCTTTCTACCAAATGGGTAATTTTTGTTGGCAGAATTTTATTCTGTCATAAAAATCACCTTTTTGGTGACCAAAGCCTGCAAAAGACCACAACCGACGAATAGGTAAGTCGCTTTGCAACTCTATTACTTTAAAGAGATTTAGTTCATATAAATCTCGTTAAAAAAAACTATTTTCTTCAATATCATTTTTTCGTTGTGAACTATTGCAATTTGAAAATATTTTACATTACATAGAACACATATTTAAAGTGCAAGTGTGTCTAGTTTTATTCTGTAAAATTTATGAATTGAAGATTATAAAAAACTTTAAATAAGTGTTATTGTGTACTTCGTTTTTATGTGTCAATCTCAGTTAATATTTGGCTGAACATTATTTATGTATCAAGCATTATGAATTAAATGTTATAATATGCAAATTGTCAGGTTTGATAGTTCGTCTTTAAGGTTGCATGTTTTCATTCTCTTGTAAACAGTGTAGCTAGATTGTATGAAGTAAAAAAAAAAAAAAACTATCTCTTGTAATTAGGAACATAGTGCTTCAGTATTATCTAAATGACGATATCTCTTTAAATATTTGCATTAGCGAAACGCTTTAAATTAGTTAAATGTGTATTAATTTCTTTAACAAATAGATACATATATGTATTTAAAAGTGTCTTCATTTTTTTCGTTTTACGAGCCTCAATTTTACCAAAAGCAAAAAAAAAAAAAAAAGACTTTATAAAATAATTTTGTATTTTTACACCATATTAAAGTATTTGACTTATAATTTATATGATACTTTGATTTATAATGTATATGATGTTGCTTTTTCAAGGGGGGGGGGGGGCGCTTCATAGCATTTTATGGGTGCACCATCACTCTTATGGTGGGGGGGGGGGGATTCTCGTATATATGAAATGGAATAATCATGTAATAGAGTTCAATGTTTTAATAACTAAAATATATAATTCATTTTGCGCACACTGTAAAAATAAAATCAGTAACCTATTTAGAATAAGTACTTATATTTGTGATGAGCTGGAAAAGGGCAAGAACAGAAGAATCAACCCGAATGGTTCCAGCAGGGGGACTTGGTGTCATATGTTATGCTGTTAACCATGCTATTTGTCATTAGAAATTCAAAAAAAAAAATCCACGAATGATTCTAAAATTGCTTGTATTATTGCTCTTAGATATGAAAGAATTGAAACTGATATAGTATGCAATACTATAATAAAGAATTATATTTTAGAAAAAATCAAGGAAAAAAAGGATTCCGAAATTCTCGGAAACGTTTTTGAAAATTGTTTGGAGAATTCCGAAATACTCGGAAACGTTTTCGAAACTTTCATGAACCACAGCTGCACAGAATACTCAGAAATTTTTCTGGAAATTACGGAAAGAGGATTCCGAAATACTCAGAAACGTTTCTGGACATTACAGAAAGAGGATTCCGAAATACTCAGACACGTTTCTGGACATTACAGAAAGAGGATTCCGAAATACTCAGAAACGTTTTTGAAACTTTCATGAACCACAGCTGCACGATATACTCAGAAACGTTTCCGGATTTTTTTTTACAGTGTAGGTATTAAACAAGACAAAAAGTTCCATCAAAAGAAAGATAAATCACTCAACAATTAAAATTATGCCATATCACGTCAAATAATCCACTATGTAGGAAAAGAAGTCATTAAATAAAAACTGAAAAGCTAGATTAAAATATCCCGCAAGATGTAAAACATTAAAAAAAAACTTGATGAAAATGTTAAATAATCTGTCAAATAAAGAAACTGTAATAGAATTTATTGCGAAGTTGTAAAATACTTGAAAACAATATAATTTAAAAATATAGTACTTTATTATACAAGCAGTTTTCTTTGCAACAGAGAGGATACAAGGATTGCAATAAAATTTAAACGGCCCAATTTCTCACGTTGTTTCAATTGAATATTTATAACTTGAAATTCTCAATTCTAAAAATACAGATAAAGTAATAATATCAATGCAAAATGATGTGATAAATCTCAGCAAAAACAACTCTGTTATAAAAATTTCCCCGCCAAGAAAACCTTTAACTCTTCCCCACAAAAAAGAAAGCCTTCATTCTAAACCCAAAAACCCTCAGCCTTAAAAAGTCATGATATCTAGTTTACTCATCAAGTATCTACCAAACTATCATCCCTCCTGTTCTCCTCTTTCATCACACCTACTTCCGTTAGAACCTCCTCGCACCTTCAACTCCTCAGAAATATGGATATATCCTTTAAATTGTAATAGCAATGGCTAAAATTAAATTTTAAATAAGGTCTCAACTGTGAAATTCGTTGCACTTGTTATTTTGTATCTCTTTTCCCGCCTGATAAACGAAATAAAAAGGGTTTCCACGCATCTATACACAAACATTTCTAAACACTACTCACAGTTCTAAATGCTCCAAAAAGAAGTAATATTAACGTTACAAATGTACACTTGCTGACCTCTGGGGAGAAGCCTTACAGATTTTATTGCAGGGTGTCCAAAATTTATAGATCTGGGTCTACATAAGCTTTAATGCGAACGAAATGGGAAGATTGGGCGCCGGGAACATTTGGCACAATTAGTACAGTGCAATTAGACATGAACCCCAACATCCAAAGTAAAAGTTTCCCGTACACTCCAAATTGTTGTATACTGTCCCCATATTGTTTGGTAAAAAGTTACACCGTTTTCAGCGTCGGGTTTTGGGGGGGGGGGGGGGAAAGAAGTTGGTAAATTAGTAGTTTTTACCAGTTTTTTGGAAATATTTAAAAAAACTATGGCGTTTAGCGCGAAAAGTGTAATATACAAAATAATCTACACTAAATTACGAACAAAATGGTTCTAAGCATTATTTTGTCGAGTGAACGATTCCAGAGTTATGGCGGGTGTAAAAGTAGAAAATTTTCGCATTTTAAAGAATTTTTGGAAAATGCAATTCTACCTCCTCCGTAAACAGAAATAACTAAACAATTTTATTAAAAAGTAATATTGTACAATCGTATTCTAGTCTAAAAGAAACTAAGAGGCACCACATGGAGTTAGAAATGTAGAAATACTGGGAACGAGAACCGGTTTTCTGCAATTTGCGTTAACTGTGATAAAGCACTTGAAGTTAGACTACTAGCTTCAAAAAAGATTGAAAACAAAACATTCAGAGATAGACTAGAAAAGAAAGTTAGCTGTTCAGTCTCTAGCCTCTATTACCAAGTCTATGACAATTAGCAACACCACTGTATGTGTGAACCCTAATACCAGGGGTGTTTGTGATCCGAAATTTCAGAAATTTCCGACATTTTTTGGTTGACAACACATTCTAAAACGGAAAAATTATTCTTAAAAATTAAAAAAAACTTGAAAAATAATTTTTATCTATGATTTAAATGATTTTTTTATGCATAATTTGAAGAGTTTTTACTGGGGAGGGAGAAGGGTCGAGCTTCCTCATAGTTTCAGAAAATTTCACACTGCCTTCAGAAAATTTTACTTGAGTCCACGTGCACCCCTGCCTAATACTCTCTCACATCGGATGGTGTGCACTGTAAGAAAATATGAGAGACTTTAAGAAATACTGTTTTTGCCACGAAAAAATATTCTAATAAGCGGGATATTCCAAAAACCGGGATAAAAATAACACATTACATTGGTTTGGTACATTGAAAATGTATTATATTAAGCGGGATATTCTTTTAACCGATATTCTAATAAGCGGGCTCGCCCTGTATTTTAATTTTAATTATGTGCATATCCTCCACCCTTGGTTCCAGATTCAAATGAATCATCGATCACCCCTTATTTAGAAAAGTGTCCTACATCATTGATGAACATCACCTTCTTCATCGTGTTTTCTGACGTCTCCCAGCTATTTTCAGACAGATTTGCGAGCAATGCATAAATTACGTAATTGCTCATTATAGGCCAGCAACTTGTTTTTGATGAATACGAGCAAGGAACCACAAAAGATGAAGAACAATTACGTAGATCACGTTCTACCACTAACATTGAAGTCAAAGTTGAAGACTCAATCGATGTAACTATCAACCAAAGTGAATTTCTAAGAAAAAAAATGTGCCTTATTTCTCTCCTGACAATGTACTTGCAAAGAGGCGGTTGCACAGTTCATCAAGCATCGCGTGACGATGATTTATTTATAGTTTTAACAGCGATTAATAAAGCTAAGAATGGAATTGAAGCTTGTGTGATCGGTGATGACATGAACTTACTAGTCTTGTTGAATGTTCACACACCATCAGAAAACAAATTGAAAATGGTGGTACCAAAGAAAGACAATCAGCAGGAGAAGGTGTGCGCAGAAAAGTATTTCTTTCTTGAAAGAATACTGAAGATCTAGATAGCTTTCGCTACCAGTGTTACTTGCAGGCTATTGCAAAGCAGCCCCATACATTCATTGTTCACACACACACAAGTTGGCTTACCCTCACTTCAACAGCTACCAGGCAGCATCCCAGACAACCACAATTGTCCCTTAGACATCCAAAAAGGTCCATGGCATATCCAAATATCCATTGGATTTGCCACACAGCTGATGGATATCCATATCTGGTTATGTCTATGGATATGGATTTCTGATATATCTTCAAGACATCCAAACATTTACATGTTTTGGATGTGGATATTCAGATAGCTTATGGATATCCAGATTTTGGATATGGATTTTCGCAAGTCGTCTAGCTATCCAGATTTCTACATGTTTTAGATATAGATATTTGGATAGCTTGTGGATGACTGTTCAATAACCTGAATGTTTAAAATAAATATCCATCGAAGTCTCATTTACGGATATCTGCTAGATATTTGACTGTTGGATATTACTTGATTTGTTTATATTCAGGTCTCTGCGACAAAATTCTTTTAATTTAAAGTTTTGTTGATGTGAGGTGAGTTTTTTTTTTAAATTCATTTCTTTTTAAAGTGTGGTGAACTGAGAAAACTAACACTTCTTCTAAACTTCATTGTTTATCAACAAAATCGCCATCGCGATAAGGCGTGAGTTTGGTGGATAACAATTTTGTACTGGATACTTTTCTTTGTTGTTACTACATTAATTGATGTAGATTTTCTTTTCTTAGATAAGTGTTTCAGATGCTGCTGATTTTTTGTGTTTTTCAAATTTTAGAACATTTGTTGGTCAGCAAAAGGTAAGTGTTTGTATGTTACCTACCGCTTTTCCGTTTGATTTGAATGTCGGCCATTGCTACTTTGTTTGCTGTTTTAAAAATTTAGTGGAGTATTAAACTGTTTTGACGTTTTTCTTTTCTTAATTGGTATGTTTCTTTGTTTCTGGTAAATGTATTTTTTTTTTACTCAATGATAATTTTTTCACTAATGAAGAGTTAAGTTCACAGGTACCCTAACTTTGATTTCTGTTCGTGTATGTTCGATCTGCATTTCTTCCACAATGTTAACTTTTCATTTTTTTAAATATAAAAATCTATCTTGCAAGTAGACTAGGTTATTAACTTAGATTTCTTTGCATGTGTTGTGTTACTTTGCTGAAAGAATTAAAACTCTAAAGTTGTTTCGTGGAAATGTTTAAGGCTTATTTTCTAGAAATTTTTATGTTTATGAATGTTCAGTTTAACCATTCAATTTAAGCATGCATTCCCCCAAAACTTCTATCCAGTTTGTTAATTTTTTCAATTGCACATTGCTTGAATATGTGTTTGCATTATAAAGATAAAGATTGCATTTTAGTCTTTTCCCTTGTTGTCGGATGGCACAAAAAGACCCAATGTTGGGTTTATTATTTGCATTCATGTTTTAGCACCTCATCGTTTACATTAGCAAGATGTGCACTACTATTAATATTATTTCTCCCTAAAAGCTATGAAATCTCAATATGCTGGAATTTTGGTTTTACTAATGTATTCCAAGTGTCTCACTTACTCCTCCTTAATAATAAGCATTTTTTGGCATGATTTTTTTTCAATTTCCCAATTGTTTTATTTAAATTCAAATGGTATTATATTTGCTTGAAAACTCAGCCCGCTGTTGACTAAAAAGTGGTTGCTTTTAAAAATGCCAGGTTAATGAGAATGCATATGTAAAGTTTTTCTCTCAGGTGTTTTCGTCCTGCCAGAATGTAGATGAGTTTTCTGGATTTGATTGGGTTATTAAGTATCAAGTTTTTGGAAATCTACCATATTAAAATTAGCGTAATGTTTTATAAGTCCCTGAATGCTGTAAATTTTGCAACAATTAAATATGAATCCAAGTTAGCCAACTATTACTCATAAAAGTCTGGCTTCAAAATTCACATTGTATGTATTTGATGTGTAGTTTTCACTAGTGCCGTACCAAGTAACTCTTAGTTCGAGTTCAGAGTATCAACCTTGTTGACATACACTTTACCGAGGACGTAGAATGACACTAATACTCATAATACAATATACAAATTATTCTTTTTCAAATATTTCATTATTTTATAGTATGAAAGAGAAAATAGAGAATGAGAAACATCCAGAGAGGAACATTTAACAGCGACTACCTAATAAAATTGACATAGTTTCTTTTTTATGTTCCTTCTCTGTCAAGCCAGTTTTTTTTTTTTAATTGCAGTATCCTGTGTTTGTCAAGTATGTAAATATATAATTCATAAATTGTTATGAAAAACAAGATAGCAAATACTTATTTCTTTATTTTAGCAGAAGAAAAAAACCAAGCGGAAAAATTACTGAGAAAAACATTCAGGAGGAACTATTTAAATTAAATGTAGTTTCTCTTTTATGTTTGTTCTCTGTGTTCTCGACATCTTTTAAAATTATATCCTTTAACGCTCAAACATATAAGGTAAGTATATCTTATAATTTAATAATTCCAAATGTGAAAACACATGCTTTATGCAGCATCAGTCCATTATTTTTGCAATTTTCTCATATTTTGAATTAAAAAGTTTTCTTGGCTGTTTTTCAGAACAAAAGTTAGAAAAAGGAGATGTTTAATTCAAATATTTTGGAACAGTTTGGACTTTTTTGGTGAAAAGGTCTTCACGCTAGTTACATCTGCAATTGTGGTTATGGCTGCAATTTTCTTGAGTATTGTATACTTGACTGCAAGTTTACTTGACAATGGAGAAATAAGATGAGACCAAATGAAGGAAATAGTTCATTGCGTCTTTTCCGATATTGGGGTGAAATTGTGCTCTACCGTTTAAAAATAAGATTTGTTCGTTAAACCCATGCAAACTACCTTTTTTAGTCATAATTTCTGTCAATCTTTAAATATTTTCAATTTTACGAGCAAAGCAGCGAGGAACATTAAAACCATTTGAATCAAACACGCCAGCCAGTAGCAGCTCATACACAGGTAGTGATCTCCTCTTATTCGTAAAGCAGGTAAGGTGAGGAAGCTAATAAGTGTGACGTTTTATCTGTTAACTCGGTTTTTCTTCTGTGTGTGGTGATGATGTCACTGTCCACTTAAGTTGCAGACAAGTATAGTTCCAAATGTCATGTTATTGTAATTGAAATTCTAAATTTTTGCATTAAATTCTAAGTATTTTTTCGTGCTGTAATATGTATTAAAAAAGGTTCCAGATTGCATTGCCAAAATAAGTACTTTTATAAATTGGTTTTCTCCCAGTATTAATCAAAATTAGGGCAACAGGTTCTGCCATGAAAGTTGTGGTTAAAAATTGGTTGCGGCAAATCAAAACCTGACTAGATAAAATCAAATAAATAAATAATAATAATAAACCTGAATTTTAGACATCTTGAATTAAAATGAAGCTTTTTGCAAACATGAGTGTGTATGTGCTGGTACGTGTGTTTTTGTGTAGGTATGTGTAAAGATATGCGAATGTTTGAAGGCGTGTGTATGTGTAAAGACGTGTGTATGTTTGAAGGCATGTGTGTAAGATACAGAAGCAACCGCACAGCAGGAGCGGATTCTGGTGGTCAGTGCTGCTGATGGAGACTGTGCTTGCTGGAGAAGCAGGAAGCTGAGCCAGTCAACAGTGGTGCTCCCGAGGCTCCTTTCCAAAAATCAAAGGACTAACATCATTCACCGGTGAAGTGAAAACAAGAAGCAATTCGTGATTGCTGAAAACAAACATAGATGTTTTGTCCCTGTAAAATTTTCATGCATTTGATATTTTGTTTGTATGCATTTTTTAAAATGTTAGTCAATAAAAATATTTTACAGTAATTTTGATGACATTAAAGCTTTTTTCACTACATAGAATTTAGTTTTAAAAAGTAGAGATTGCTGTGTGTAACTCATGTAAAGGAAGGAGCATATAAAGGTAGGTCAATTTGCCTAAAAATATCAAAATTTTATTGTAGTTCAGTTTTCAGATTTGAAATTCGACATCTTTTAAGAGATATGAAACAAAATAAATATTTTCATATTTGTCTATTATTTTTTTCTAGATTATACATGCATTAATCACAATGCATCATAATATTTTAGTGTGATAGTTAATTTTTTTCGAACACTTATCAAATAAACTAAACTTTATTAAGTATTATGCATTGTGTGAAATCCTTTTACTTATAAATTATATTTGAGCCACGAGTTTCTAATAATATATTATTAGATGTAAAATTTCAAATTGGTTGCAAATAAAGTGAATTACTAGCTGAATAAAAATATTTTTTTTGTGTGTGTGTATGGGGGGGGAGGTTGCATATTCATTAGTAAAGCTACTTTAAATTACCAAGTATAATTTAAAAGATTTAATCAAATACAATTAATGATATAAGGTTTATAAAATATATAAAATTGCAGTAAGGAGGTTATTGCTTAGAGTTAGCAATTATGATTTTATCAAAATAAAGTAAAATATAAGTGCACATTTTAAATTTGACATTAGTCAAATAAATTGATGTAGTTATTTTTATTTTTTGATCAAACTACTATAAAGTGTATTAAACCTATAGCATTTAATATCTGAGTAAATATAGGTTGCATTTTTAATATTAAAAATGTTAAATTTTCTTAAGTAAATATTTTAAATTAGTAGTGAAAATATATAAATTTTAATACAGTCGACGCTCATTATAACGACCACACATTATAAAGACCGTCCCATTATAACGACCAGTGGTAAAAGTCCCAACTTTGTTCCTATGAACTCTATGTTGATTTGCTTTCATTATAACGACCTTTTTGTATCGTCTAATCCAATACAGCGACCGAATCCAGCGGACGCTATTTCTGGTGTTCTTTCCAATAAACAAATTTGTAGCTTGAAATGACTTTGATTATTGTTTACGGACATCTGCTTGAAGTTTTCAATGTCAAATCGAACTTTGAGAGGGGTGGAGGGATTACCATTCACCACTGCTAGCACAGAAAAAATAACGGGAGGAAAAATCGAGAAATTTCCAGATTCCTAAGAAAAGGGAGTTGACAGATGTGTTGGTAGTTTGGTGTTTGAATCTAGTGGTTTTTAAAATTTGGGGTTCTCGATGGACTTTTAAATGCTTCTTTGAAAAGCAAGAAAAATACAATTTATCACCTATATCTGAAACAGAAAATAATGTTTCACAAATATCACTTCTGTCAAAAAGGCAAACATCTGTCTGGTTTTATCTTCAGAAAATGTTATGGTAGTAGTAGTAGTAGCAGATTTGCAAGTACGTAACATTTTCCTCCCTATATTTTCTACTTTAAAATTTGTTTAATATTCTGTCATAATATTTTGCACACGATTTTTCTAAAAAAATCCTATGATAAAAATAATTTGGGCATTTAACTGGAATGTTTGAAAAAGTACCATGTTTTTCGGAACAGCGGGGCATGCATGATGACCGTGTATATATTTTTTAATTATACCTCTTATAACGACCACTCGTTATAAAGACCTTTTACTCTAGGACGGAGATGGTCGTTATATCGAGCGTCGACTGTAATCTCTATGTTTTTTTTTAATGATTTAATATTTAAAATTTTAAGGATGCATTTTATGTCCAGATTTGTTTTGCTTACAGGCTTAGTACACAAAGTAAACAACATGGATATTCTAGATATCTATAAACTATCTAAATAGCTATCTCCCATGGCTATCTAATGCACGTAATCGACGTAAAACGCATATCTCGTGGATATCTATCGCAAATCCATAACAACCATTGGAGATCATATCATATCCAAGAGAGAACCAAATATCCAGACCTCCCTGGGATGTCTTTTAAGTGCAACCTTTCTGACCTCTGGTGGATATGGACTTGGATATGTAGATCACGCATGGATGTCTAGTCGATTTGGTGATGTCTGCTTGCTTTATCCAATGGATATCTTATAGATGGCTTTTGGATTTGGTTGGTTGTCTGGGTATCTC
The DNA here is from genome assembly GCF_026930045.1 of Uloborus diversus. Taxonomy (NCBI): domain Eukaryota; kingdom Metazoa; phylum Arthropoda; class Arachnida; order Araneae; family Uloboridae; genus Uloborus; species Uloborus diversus. The sequence continues at coordinate 55,086,578 of NC_072733.1, read as the reverse complement.
CTATGGCTATCTAATGCACGTAATCGACGTAAAACGCATATCTCGTGGATATCTATCGCAAATCCATAACAACCATTGGAGATCATATCATATCCAAGAGAGAACCAAATATCCAGACCTCCCTGGGATGTCTTTTAAGTGCAACCTTTCTGACCTCTGGTGGATATGGACTTGGATATGTAGATCACGCATGGATGTCTAGTGGATTTGGTGATGTCTGCTTGCTTTATCCAATGGATATCTTATAGATGGCTTTTGGATTTGGTTGGTTGTCTGGGATATGGTTTGGTTTATTAGCAGCAAAAGGGTTGCCATAGCTCGGTCTATTCTTATTATTAGTCTTATGACCGAAAGCGTTCCATGAAGGTTCGGGAACAACCGGTAAGTAACCACTGACGTCATTGCTGTCATATGATTAACCAACCCGTAGCTATCGGTCGTGGTCGTCGAACGTAAGCCTTGAAAGTTTGTGTTTGATGAGCGAACCGGTAGCTACCGATTGAACTCGTCGAACGCAAGAAAAAAATTAAAAAAAAAAAACTTTCATTGATGGGAAGAGAAAAAACTGATCTAGTTTCGCCTTGAGCTCACATATGGAAGAAAATAAACAAATCATATTATACTAGAAATGGCAGTAGCGTTTTCTTCTCTTTTTTGCATAGACGAAGTTTGTTTTGGATTTATGTTCATATCAGCTGAGTAATAAAACGTGAACAATTTCTGATATTCTGGATAAGTATGGCCCCTATACAGTTTTCAGTTTCACTTAGTTTATTTTTTATCCAAAAAATGTGTACTGAAGATGCCTTATCTTTTGTATTTACGAGTGTGAAAATGTTATAACTTGGAATGTTCGAATTTATAATATGATGGCATTCCTTTTATCGTCGTTCTTGTGGGGTTCCAAATGAAAGTTATTTTTATACCCCGTTGAAAATATTGCAGTTGACTTCAGAAATTGCTCTTTCAAAGTGGATCTTCTTAAGTTTGCAAGGGTTTTTTTTTTTTTTTTTTTAATTCTGACGGAACATGATTAGTGTTACATACGTGTGGTAACCAAAACTCACTGAGTTTTCCCAGTAGTTTTTCTTCTTCTAAGTTCAAGTGCTAGCAATCTTTAAATCATTAATAGATGACATATATCAGGTCTATCTCTTGTTTTTAACTCGAAAACTAGAATGCTTTTAAAATCCTACCTTCGGTCCATTATAATCATTTCGATATTTTTTTTTAATTTCAGGTTGTTTTTCCTTTAATTTCTTGTACCAATTTTTTATCTCAGAATAGTATAAAATTCGTCGATTTTACGATAAGAATGGAAACTGATGTGTAGTTAATTTTCCAACTTCATATATTTATTTTAAAAATTAGATTGGTCTTTTGTTTTCAAAACTAGTGCCATATGTCAGGCTGAAAATGGGTATACATACTTCCTGATTGCTTTAACTATTTAAAGGCATATAATTTTATTTATTATATTTTTGTATATTTATACAGTGCCGGCAAAAAAAAATCTTTACATTTGGTTGGCAATTAAGAACTTTACATGGAGAACTTCTTGTCATGATTTTACTCAGCTTGCTCCCTAGTGATTTGGCCGAATACCAAATATTTAGCCACAATACAACAGAATATTCAGTGTTTGTCCAAATCACTAGAGAGCATGCCAGACAAAATCATGAAAAGAAGTTAGCATGTAAAGTTTTTAATTGCCTACTAAATATAAAGGTTTTTTTGTGACAGAGTATCTCTTATATCCACGGAGATGCAAGCATTTCTTTCAAAAATACAAAAAAAAATTTAAGGTTTCCGGCTCATAACAAGCAGAGTTTTACAACAAGTGTTACTAAACTTTTAGGATATTTGACCGCATACAAGAGAACCAGAATAATAAAATATGAAATTAAAATATTGAAAATTTGATGAAATATGAACTTTTAAAGCAATTGAATTTTCTCTGTGCATGCGTGAAAGATAGCAATTTATAACTTTCATAATCCAAAGCTCAAATAGATCCTGTCACTCATAAAAAAAAAAATCCAGCTCGATATCTTCAAAATTAAAAAAGTTAGGAATGTGCCAAATTTCGATAATTCTTGGATAGTCGGCGAATCTTGAGGGATCATTCACAAATAATCCATTTTTATCATTATTCACTCTGCACGATAACCCGAAAAGTTACCAGTTTGCTAACGACCCTTTATGATTCTTCGCCTATCCAAAAGTTATTGAAATTTGGCTCACTATTTCACTGACAACTTTTTAATTTTAAGCAATCAAGCTGGAATTTTTTTATGAATTGCACAATTTATTTGAGTTTTGGATTATGAAAGTTATTAACTGCTCTCTTTTGTGCATGAGCAGTGAAAATTTAATTTGTTCAAATGTTCATATTTCATCAAAATTTCAACATTTTAACTTCAAATTTTATTATGTTTCTCTTGTGTGCTATCAAATATTCTGAAAGTTTAGTAACGGTTGACGGAAAATTCTGCGTGCTATGAGCTGAAAACCTTCAAATAAAATTCGCATTTTTGAAAGAAATGCTTTATATCTCCGGAAGTATAAGAATTTCACAAAAATATAAAAATTAATTCTACATAGGTTTGTATAATGCCGGCAAAAAATTCTTTATATTTGGTTGGCAATTAAAAATTTTACATGCTAACTTCTTGTCATAATTTTACTTGGCATGCTCCCTAGTGATTTGTCCGAATATTCGGCTACATTCTGGCCGAATTGCAGTGTTTGACCCAATTTAAAGATGTTTTTGCCGTTTCGGCCGAATTGCAGTATTCGGCCCAATTTAAAGATGTTTTTGCCGCATTGTATACATTGGTTCGTTTTGGACAGTATTTGGCTTAAAAAGTGTTCGCAAAAAACACATTGGAAATAATTGTTTTCAATAAATATCTGAAGTTAAATTTTTTAATTACGAGATATGTTGGTTGTTTTGAATTTGCTTCTGTATTTATAGAGATATATTTGACAAATGAATCATATTCCAATCAATTTTGTGCTTGAAATGAGAAAGTAGAAAAATATTTAGTCCCTCACATAATTTTTCAAAAAAAAAAAATCTTGTTTGTATTTTGAATTCAGAAATTTGTATCTGTAGAGTCCAGTACAAGAGAACATCAAGTTTTGTATAAATGGCTCAAAATAAACACATCTTATTTTCAAATTTTATACACCATTCAACATAGTTATGAAAAAAAATTGCATATAAATAAAATTCACCTTAAGAGTAATTTAATAACTGCTAGACACAACAAAAACGTGCTGCACTCCGCACTTACTTCAGTTATTCATTCATTTTACTTTTCATTTTCACTTTCTTTTAGCTTTTATTTAACATTGTAGTTTCTTTTAGTAGGTTATTTTGTCTCATGAATTTTAATTTTGGCATCATCATGATCTTGTTTTGTTTGCCATTCAGTAGGAAGAAATTAAGGACATTTTAAAGCAAATGTTTGAATTCTTTTAGTGACTTTAACTCTTTTAATTTGAAGAATTAGGCTACAAATTTAGAGGTTTATTTTTTAAGATAAATTTTTTTTTTATCTTCATTTGTTGCTGTTAATGTGTATTTAATATAATTGTCACATAGTGTGTATCACAGGGTTTCTGCTATGCATTTCTTTCAAAATGCGAAAATACAATCCATATTACGAAGTATAAAGTGAAAAGAGGTGCTCTTGAAATGAGCGCGAGCAATGAGACCATTGGTCTATTGTACTGTCTATGCTTTGACCACTAGTAGAGCCCAATAACCAAAACAAATTTCAGCAAATGCCTAACCGATATTTTAGGTAGCTCCCGGGGATCCGCATTGTGGTATCCTAAGTGTTCAAATCTCTGCGCTGAGTAGAAGTCACATTCACACAACACATGAATTGAGCTTTCATCAGCCATGTAGCATCCTCTAAATCAGGCATGCACAACCTTTTTAAGCCTGCGGGCCAAAACAACCAGAACACGTCAAGCCAAGAGCCACTATCCCTTGTCGGTAAAACTCTTGTAAAATACATATAATAATTTTTGTTCTATTTGAAAAGAATCTGCAAATTTATAATAGCGCAGCTAATTATCTTATTTCAAGAGAGATAATGTAAAAAGAATTTAAAAATATTCATACGAAAATAAACAAAGTTGGTAAGCAGCAGATAAGACAAATTAGATAACTTTGAATTTCTTTAATCAAGCACTGAATTAAATACATTGAAAATTAACAAAAATTGTTGATGGAAATTTAAACACATGAGCAACAACATATATACAAAATAGTTCGTTGATTTGAAAAACAAAATTGGAGCTATAAGAGATAAATGTGGCAAAATAATTTAATGAGATGGTTGAGATTGAATTTTTAAAACTTTTTTTTTTTTTTTTACATTGGGAGTAATATTAGTAGTTGCTATGCGTAAAACTGAAGTAATTTTTTTGTCTGCTAACCTGTTTCTAGTTTTAGACTTATTTAAGTTCATTATTGAAAAGGTTTGCTCGCAGATATACATATTGCCTAATACTGTGGCACAAGCAGCTGCATTTAAATTTAAAAGAGCAAACTCCTCTGGCAAAGAACTATAAAAGTCCATCAGTGACTTCCCTTTTTTCCCCTTTTCCGAATTGATTCCTAAAAAAGTCGGAACATTGTAAGTCAATAGGTGCCATCTGCATAGTTTCTGGCACTGTGTTAACGTCAGTATCAAAAGGTGCCGAAATCATTTACTTGAATCTTGCACTTATCGAAATCTGAAAATCGTTTATCAAATGCATCTGATAATACTTGCACTTGTTCCGCATACTGCATACCCATATGTGGAAATTTTTCTTGGATTTTCTTGCAGTTTGAGAAGTGTAAGAAGTTTTTACACTTTAACTGGCTTTTAAACAAACACAGCTTTTGCTTGAAAGCACAAATATTGTTCATTAGTTGGAAAATAAACTGGTTTTTTTCCCTGCAATTTCACATTCAAATCATTTAAATGATGTGTGATGTCAGCAAGGAAAGCTTGGTTCTTTTAACCATCTGGTTTCTTTCCCATTATTATCTAAAAAATCCACAATTTCATTAAACTATGCAATGAATCGCTGCAATGCAGCTCCCCTACTAAGCCATCTTACCTCGGTGTAGTAAATAACATCAATGGGAAGGTCTTCTAATGCTTTCAAGAGCTCCTTAAACTGCCTATGCCTTCCTTAATGCAAAAGCACGAATAAAATTTATTGCATCTGAAACACGCTGCATTAAGCAATCAAATATCGATTGTATAGCACTCAATAACTCCTGGTGAATAATGCAATGAAATTGCAATAACTCAGTTTCACGTGGACCAAGTTCCTCTTTCAACAAAGTAACCATGCCAATTTTATTACCAGCCATGGCTTTTGCACTGTCAGTTGTTATACTGACAAACTTGTCCATGTCCAAAGAATCTGCATTGCATAATTGTGTTACGCTGTGCAGAATTTCCTTTCCAATGGTTTGCCCTTTCATGGGGAACATATCAAGAACTTCCTCCGTAATTGAAAAACTCTTATCAATGCCACGTATATACACAAGCAGCTGGGCTGTTGATGTGCAATCAGTGGATTTGTCCACAGCAAGAAAAGTTTGAAGCTGCAGATTTCACTTGCTCTTCTATGTCCTCTCCTAGCTGTTGCACTTGCCTCTGAATGGTCATTCAGTTGAGATGGATATTTTCAAACTTTTTTTTTTTTTGCTTCCGGGCAAAGTTTTCCAGAAGCAAGAACAATGCACTCTTTCACAAAGTCCCCATCAGTAAATGGTTGTCTTCATTTTGCAATCAATTCAGCAACTCCCAGGCCAATTTCCACACTCGAATCGAGTTCAGATATTTGCTTCTGGCAGGGTTCGTATGGGTCATGGAAAAAAATTTAGCAAATTTCAAACCTGGAAAAGTCATGGAAATTTGAAATTTTCAGTCAAAGTCATGGAAATTTATTAAGTGTCATGGGAAAATGTCCTAGGCAAAGATAAATTAGCAGTTGCTTAAAGAGCAGGGTTGGCTTTCTGCCGGCAGAAACTAGTTTTTGCCGTGCCAGTGGCAGAAACTGGTTATAACCGGTAAAAACCGGCAGAAACTGGCAAAAACTTAAAAATGTCTTTAATAACTCAAGTAATTAGTAAATGATATTTGTTTAGGTAAACTTAAAAAATTAAACATCATTTAAAAAATAAAATCCCATGCTAGTGCCCTTGATTTAGTTCAGAATGGGAACTTTCCAATTGCAGAGGCTCGTAGTATTTGGATTAATTTAACAAAGGATAAAAAATCATATAGGGGTGCTTAGGAAAGAGGAGTGACATACAGAATTAAACAGGCATTACTGATTGTAATTTGCTCACTTAAATGCTTCCTCTAAATTGTTCGTGATTGAAATTATCATATCATGTGCTTCAAGAAGAAAGTGCCAGAATTTTACTTGCCTAAATTTTGTACCTAATGTCACTGTGCAAAACAAATTGGCCCCATTTCTCAAAACTTATTTTTCCAGTCAAATTTTTACCACAACCCCAGTTACTACAAGGTGTAACAGTTATACAATAGATAAAAGTTTCACGAACATTGCTTGCTCCTTGATACATTGTCTGCTAGCTCTTCTGTTTTAAGGATATTCTAAAATTTCTCATTTGTGTGTAGTAAATTGAGAACCTATTTAGATTTTTGAAACCATCTTTTCTAAGAGGCAATAGCAGGGGTCCAAACAATGTAACATTTGATTTTGAATTGTGATAATTTTGTAATAAAATTACAGTACTTTGGTTAACAATTAATTATTTTTTCCATGCATTTTCTGTTGTAGATCAAGAATTAATTTTTCATTTTGTGAGTTTTTGCCAGTTTCTGCCGCAAAGTGGCAGAAAGTGGTTTTTGCCATGCCGGTTTTAACCGGTTTCTACCAGTGGTTTTAACCGCCTCGGCAGAAACTTGCCAACCCTGTTAAAGAGCATTAGACATTTTAAGTGATTTAACAGTATTGCACATAAAAAACTGGAAAATTGAACAATCCCAAAAATAAATCTGAATTTTGAAATCTCATTGCATCCACTTCTGTAACAGATACACTTCTTCTTCTTCTTCTTATTATTATTATTATTTTTTTTTTTTTTTTTGCAATGTGATTTTACTGCTTGGACATCACCCATTTTGAAGTTACATTATTTTCAACATTTTTTATATTTTATATTCTGTAGTAGCGAACTTGCATGTTCTTGATTTTTGCGACACGCACTCAAAAAACGCAATTCAATTGCATCCAAGTTCGTTTCCATAACTTGTATAAAATTTATTTTTAAATTTATCTTAATTTGTTGAAGGTTTAAAAAAATAAAGACATGAGTTGAGTCAGGTGATAGAATACATAAATAGGGGAATTCTAATACCCTAAAACAGTAGTTCCCAACATATGGCTCTCAAAACTGATCCATGCAACCCACTGCTATGTTCAATGTCAAGAATCAAACACTATGTTCCAGAATTTCTGAACCTATTAATTTTTATGCATTTGAAAATATGCAAATAAGTAAACAAGTAGATTTGAATCAGAATATATATTTACTGCTGAATGTGTTTTAGAAACAAATATCTGGTTCAGAAACATGAATTTAGTAAAGAATGTTTCTTTACTTTGAAGATCC